>NW_028261383.1:95368494-95668494 GCF_051295495.1 Thamnophis sirtalis
GTTATCCTCCTTTGCAGGAGCAAACTCAAGGGAACAGACCAAAAGCTTTCCTCCTTGTTATCCTCCTTCTCACTAGCCTCAGCACACAAGCAGACAGGTAATTCCCTACTTGTGAAGACTCTGGCCTCTTCCTTACTTCTCACAAGGAATTCCAATAGAGGAATCAGCTCTATTTAATGAAAATGAGCTTGGTCCCAACTAGGCAGCATAGACAGCTGCGAGTCTTTTTAAAGAGGCCTTGTCAGAGAAATTTCTAGCATTTCTTCTGCAGGCTTCTCTTTGTCATGGTGTGTAGGTATCTGCCATCTTCCTCCACCTTCTTCTTCAACCTTCATTTGTGCTCTTTGGACAGAGCAACCTTTAAACCTAGCCAGCCTTAGTCCACAGGCACAGTCAAGAGCTGTGGCAGTTCACTCCCTTCTATCCAGGACATAGCATATAAGTGTTGCTTGACCAGGGTCCACAGTATTGTTCAGGACCCTACACATCTTCTTCACAACCTGTTTTCCTTGTTTCCTCCTATTTCCCTGTTCCTCAATGGAAAGTTGTTCCATTGATTAATTGTTCTAACTGTCAGAAAATTTCTCCTTAGTTCTAAGTTGCTTCTTTCCTTGATTAGTTTCCACCCATTGCTTCTTGACCTACCCTCAGGTGCTTTGGAAAATAGTCTGACTCCCTCTTCTTTGTGGCAGCCTCTGAGATATTGGAAGACTGCTATCATGTCACCCCTAGTCCTTTTTTTCATCAACCAAACATACCCAGTTCCTGCAACCATTCTTCATATATTTTAGCCTCCAGTCCAGTGCCCTAATCATCTTTGTTGCTCTTCTCTGCACTCTTTCTAGAGTCTCAATATCTTTTTTATATCATGGTGGATGTAGATATATACCTATGTATATATATATAGCACATCTATATGTGTGTTACATATGTATGCTTTTGAGAGCATGCAACAGATGTTCATAATGTGTGCCCACAGTAAAAAATGTCAATAAAGGTTCTCTTACTTACAAAAGGGTCAGTATTTTCCTTTCCCCACCACAAATAGGAAAAGTTTAATGCCCTCTCCCTTTTCTTCTCCTGCTTTTCTAAATCTCAGACATCTGCTTGCTTAGAATTCAATATGCTCAGCCCAGGATTCCTAAAAGATGCTGGAAATGATTTTGCTGATTTAGACATCCTTACAGGAATCATGTGAAGGGGGTCTGATTTAGTTGGTGGGATTTAAGGAAATGTGCATCCTCTCCACCATGCACTTTAGCTCTCTTTACAAGCAGATAATGCTTGTGCACAGCTATCCTGATTGCTTGGAGTTCTCAAAGAAACAAGCGATCTGATTTTAAATTTAATTTTCTGGGTTTCATTTGGTCTAGTTGATGCAAAACCTTGGAAGAAAAATGTAGCCAACATATATTTTGCATTGTTCTGAAAGGCAATATCATTTTTAATCCACATTCATTCTATGAAAACAAGATTTTAAACTTTCCTCAACCTATAGCTTCTTCACTAATTCCTGAACATTATTTATTAATAGCATGACTTGACCATCCATGAAAGAACATTTGATGGACAAGGTGAATGGGGTTATTAGCCTCATTGTTTTCCCACCATCTCTTGGAAAATTAAAAAAGAATTTGAATCACATTGAATAGGACAGTGTGCACAGATCTGCAGATTAGCAATAATGAATAGGATGAATTCAATTAGAGAGTTGATTATCTTCTATTATTTCATGAGATAGAATTACTTCCTCCAAAACTGTTCCATAGAAAATTCTTAATATCTAATTAGTATTAACTAATTTGCTCATATCATTTTGATGAAGTCTCTTGTAACATCATTGCTTTATAATGAAGTTATATGAATTTTTCTGTTAAATAGTAAGAAAAAAATTAATAGCTCTTATTTTCACAGATTTCATTTCAGATCTTGAAGTATAGTAAAATTCTCTGCTTCAGTTAACAGAGCAGAACGAATGACCAATTAACCAAGTTCTTATGTGAACAAAGTAAATTACCACTTACTAAATAATTGTCTCCATTTATCCCAATGACTGTTAAATTGATTTAATACTATAGAGCAACCTTATGCTGTACTTTCTTAACTTGGTGCCCTCCAGATGAATTAGATTTTGACTTCCACCAAATCCCTAGTCACTATAGACAGAGTTTAAAGATTATCGGATTGACACTTGATATATCCCCCACAGAATCAGGTTAGAGAACAGCATTAGAAAGGATAGGCTGAAATATTTGTGTGACTTGATCTTAAGGCATCACAACAATTGCAACTCAGTCCTTAAGTATGTGAATTTTTGATATGGAGTTTACTTTAAAGAAATCTTTTTAAAAGCAGCATTGAGGTACAATGAATGTTGGAAAAAATCACAATACAATATCTGAAAGTGTGAAACATCAGGTATGGTATTTAAAGTTAATTCAGTGCTACTATAAATCTGTTGTGAAAGTGAGTGGCCTAATCTAGTTGCATTTCAAGTTTTCCACTATAATGTTTCAAAAGGAAACTTGAATATCTCCTCTTCTCCTTCTAGATCAATAGTCTTCAAATCCTTCTCTATGTGCAATTGGTGCAGAACCCATTAATAAATACATTTCATGCAAGACATTTTATTTGAACAAAATGTTACAATTAAATTTGCGATCATGCATTTTATGTAATTTAAACAGAAGTTGTCTTCGGGAATTCCTGGGTGATTCTCACAGAACCTTGAGGTTCCTGGAAACACAATATTGTGCTTGAGACTAATAAACGTTATGATTGGCATATAGTTTTTTTTTTAAATATATTTTACCATGTTTGCTATCATCTGAAGTAAATTGTGTTCACTATCATCTGTAATTAGACTATGGCTAGTTTTCAGAAATAAAACTAGCTGAAATGATGCATAAAGATGGATAATGAAAGCAATCTCCCTCCAAAAAAGTTAATGTATTAAAGATATTTTTTAAAAATGCAAGTAACTGTATAATAAAGTATTAAAGTTCCTCAAAAGGTCTTCAGTTCATAGGTGAAATGTCATATTTCAATGAATAAAATGCATTTTCTTTTACTGATAACTCCTTGGACAAAAACAAATATGCCAAAATCTCTTTACTAAATTTTATGATATTTTTGTCCATAGCATCAGAGGTAATACGTAGGATCAAATGCATAAAATATAAGGAAATAACTAATCTGGGTATCCTTGAAGCTAAAGCTGATAGACCTCCACATCTGTTTTAGGAGGAGTTATATTAAACTGACTACTGTATTGGATTCAAGTTTTAATGTTCATTTCTATTCCACGATTTCACTCTCTTAAAATAACCAGAAAAATCAATCATGTTAATTCTTCATTGAGAGGTAAGAAAATTGGGGAAGGAACTTTAATGAAATGTTTTAATTACTAGTCTGTTCTCCAATATGATTCCTACAGCTTATCTCTCTCTCTCTCTCTGCCTTGCACACTCACTCTCATTTTTATAAGCTTGAAATAGAGATTTTTTTAATGAATTTCTGCTTTGTACATTATTTATAGAATAATGGAAGAAGGCTCTAATAAAAGTCATCTGCTTATAAATTGCCTACTTATGAATATCAGAGTGTAATATAAAATACTCCACTTTTGGATTCTGTAACTTATTGAAAGTGATTCGGCTGAATAAAATCCAAACAGAAAATGGGTTGAACGATAGGTGATTTAAGACCTTCCAATGTGGCTAGTTTCATAATATCCAGCAGAAACTGGATTGAAACTGTGATAACAAATGACTATCCATACTCAAGCATATCCAGTGTACAAGCTTGTTGAGCAACATGCACTTCCTGTTCCAAGATGTCATCTTAGTCAGTAGTAGTAACTGTTTCTAGAAACCACGGATGACTAAATCCTATGCTTTTTTTTAAAAAAATATGTTTTACTTATAAATATGTGTACATCCAATAGGGTTTAATTTTTAATAAGCATTTGGAAATTACAACTTGATTTTAATTCTGTCTTTTCTGTCAAACACCTAACCAGAGCAATCACGATTTGTGCAAGGGCTATGATTAAATGCACACCAACAGAAGGGCTAGAAACTCCTTAAGTTTCCTTGGTAAAATTGATAGGCTATCCAGGAGCACAGTTCTATTTTGGGAACGTTCTACTATAGGGAGGCAGAGATTTGAGGCTTAGTAGAGAGTCCAGGAAGAGCACAAATAAATCAAAACACAGCATGAGTTTTGGAAAAAAGCAGTATTCCAAACCCAATCATGGTAAAATAGAAAGTCGGTCTACTGGTTTTTAGGATCTTTCCCATCAAGTTGGAATATTTCTGCCACAGTTTTGTATCATTGTGCTTACAGCTGGTTTGGAAAACCGCCAACAAAGGTGATAGTCCATGAAGTCAGTATCTCAGAACCAGACAGGTATGTCATGAGTATTCAGAGGATGAGCAATGGGTCAACTCCCTATAAGATCTCTCAATTCACAGAAACATAAAACAAATAAGCATGCAAGCAAGCAAAGCAAAAACAAGGAACAAGTATCTAGCTTTTATAATATCAAAGTAAAACAGCTCATATGTTTAACCATTCATATTTTTGCCAGCTAATATTTTATAAAACTTTCCCCACCTCCAGTAAATACATTCATTCCAATGACTGACATCCACATTGTTTGGGAAATAAGCTTCTTACTTCATTTTTCATACCAGAGAAAACCTTTCCCCATTCCTGTAAGATGAAGAATATTTTGCATGATGACTCTTGTTCTGACCGATAAAGCTGTCAGTGTTACATATTTAAAAAAGTAAAAATGGTATTGCCAGAAAATAACCAATAGATTCTTAAGGCTACATTATGCTTCTATCATGGAATGTAACTCTAAGTAACAAGCCACACACATGAGGAAAATGGACATGTATTAATGTATGGAAATTTCTTTCACATTCTTGATATTACAGTCTCTTCCATATAACTAAGGCTTCCTATGGATATTTTTGAGGGAGTTGTTTAACTTCACATTCTACAGGACCACATATAGTGTATAACACTGGACTCCTTTGTTCATTCTAAAAAGCCATTCAATATAGCTAAATATATTTTAAGTGAGTTATTGCTATCATCTGCCTAGGCTTTATAGTGACATAATTAATATTGATGTGTTCTTTACACAGTTATTTTTGTGAACTATTGCATATATATTTTGTACACTTCCATTGTAAATTTATCTGTGTAAGAATGGGAATGTGTGCTACTTTTGTACAACAGGAACTTGTTTAAAAAACACAAATTAAATGAACAAATATTTTGTTCTCTTTTGAACCCTGCTTCATTTTATTGAATAGAAAATAAGACTGAAATAAAATCAAGATATGCTGCATAGTATATGTATGACTCATCCTTTCAACCAGTCTTGCTGCAGGAATTCTTAAAGCTAAGCCACTTTGCTCTGTGATCTTGTCAGGTCCAATAACCAACATGAAGTTAAAAGCACCCAAGTATTTTGAGAGAAGATACTGCAAGAAAATTAAAATGCTCTATATGAAGGAATGTAGATTTCAAAGCTAGGGACAACTATCTCCAAGCCTCCCTATTTGTCCTTTGATATACATGCAAATAAATCGTTGCATTCATAACAGTTTCATTTAGCATACAATGAATTCATTTTGTGCTTATGGTAACATCAGCAAATAGACATCCCGAAGGCTTTCACCTAGTCACTTCAAAAGCATCATTAGTACTCTGAAAGATTCTCAGTAGCATGTTGGTGTCATCCAACCCGAGGAAGCCCATCATTCAGCACTATATTATCAATCATTTCATATTTTCTATCAATGTGGTTTTAATGGTAAAACTACTGGAATGGTTTGCCTTTGCCTTCTCCCACCCAGTATGATTTGATGTCTTTGCAATTCTCACTAAAATGATTGCCTGCCTCTGGCATTTTCTTATATTGCTTCTGCCCAGTGTGGGTGCCTGCTTGCTTTAGACCACACACAAACACACACACACACACACACACACACACACACACACACACACACCTCTGCCAGGATGAGGCAGTCTAACATAATTTGTGGGTTTGGGTGGTTGGTTGTGGATATTCCAATTAACTTCCCATAAACTACTGGATTAGGAGAACCTCTCAGCAAATTGTCCTTGGTATCAACATTTACATAAACCCTAAGGGCATCAGCCCTTCAAAGTGGTTCAGATATGACTTTTATCCATTTCATAGTGGCCAGAATTTCATGTATACTAGACATCAGCTTGAAGGACTACAAAATCACTACAGTAAGTACAGATAGTCAATTCATTTTAATGAAATGTCAAATAGGATGCCCGTGAAGATGAATTTTCTTATGTTTTATCCCTCAGCAAAAAATTTGACAAGTTCAGAAAGTTATGACAGAGATCTATGATTTAAATTCTTCTGCAACCAGTGAAGAGAATAGGTAAATCATAGGCAAACCTAAATGACATGTTTACTGATTTCTATCCCCACTTTATTCTTCTGTTTTAAAGAAAAATTAATTTTTGGTGCTGAAGTTGATGTAGTTATGTTTTAAAAAATCCACAGAATTGTATTTTAATACTTTTTTTTGTTTTTGTTTTTTTAATTAATTTCCTTTTCTACTTTTCTTAGTACAAATGAAAAAAGCAGAACAAATATAGAAATCAGAATCTGATCACTATAGATTCAAACTTTTGTTTATTATAACTTGGATAAATAAGAATCTGTTCTGAACTACCATCTTTCATGTAATCTAGCCTTTGGCAAAAATCTGATAGTAATGTACATTATGATAGCTATAATAGTGGGTGTTATCGAGGTTTCCATAGTTATGTGTACTATGAAATTGTTCCAGATTTAGATGCTTTTGGTCTGTTGACTTTTCCACAATGAAAGTTATTTTTAAAGAGAAAAGTCAGTACTATTAATTCATGGGATAAAACCATTTTAGAAAATGCTTCTTATATTACATATAAAATGCTTTTTATATTTGGCCAAAGCCAAAAACGATCAATCTCTTTTTCTTCCTCTCCCTCTCTCTCTGTATTACAAATAAGCTCCTTTACTGTTTCAGAAACTGCTTTGGAAAATACCCTCAGATATAATAGCAGTTTGACATTTGGTATTGCATTTTTAAAAATTCTAACCAGTACTGTTTGTATTTTGTATTTTTTTAAAAAAAATCTCCTGTCTGAACACATTTCAGTTTCACATAGTTTGAAATATGTAAAATAATGAGCTAAAAATTAAATTGGTTTTTATTTAAATTATAATTCTAATTTGAACTCACATGTACTAACCCAAATGAAAGAAATATGGTACACATATACAAAATCTCAATCCTGATATGTTGAGTGGAAAAACCTCTTCAGAACAGCTATTGTACGGTAGGTACCATATTAGTAAGTTATAATACACAATTGTGCTGAGCACAATTAAAATTCTTAATAACACCCAAAGGAATATACAGATGTAACAATGATTCTGCTAATGCTTCTGCTCTGTTTTTTCTCCAAAGTATTCTTTTACTCCATATATAGAAATGTAAGATCACATCTAAAAATTTAATATAGAATAAATGAGTCCAAACAGAATGGAATACTATAACTACTTTAAAAATCATAAGAGGAACTCAACCAAGCAAGACATATTACTTCCTTAATGGCTAATTAGGATTACTATGTGCTAAAATAACAACAGGCGCAGTAAAAACTCTAGCACGATTATTATTTTTTTATTTAAATGTATTCAATTGCCCATTGTTAGCCATACAGGACTCTAGGTGGCTAACAATTACAAAACATAATAAAAACATAATAATAAACAAGTTTAAAAACAACAGAAATAACACAGTAGCCAAGAAACTTAGTTAATGCAACCATGACAAGCAAGAAAGGGGCTCAGCATGCTATCAAGGACACAGGTTTGATGGCAAAGCCAAATTTTCAATGCCTAGGAAAGGGCCAGCAAGGTCAAGACAAGTCTCTGGGGGAATGATGTTTCAGAAGACAGGCAGGCACCATGACAGAAAATACTCTGTTCTTGGGTCCCTCTCTCTTCCCCCTCTATCATGGTCAAGAATCAGAACATGCCCTTCCTGCTGGGTCTCATATGATAGGAAGATCATATGATAGGCACCATTGAGAAGAGACGGTCCTATATTAGTCCAAACCAAGCCATGAAGGATCTTGAAGGTAACCTTGAATTGTACCCAGAAGCATACTAGTAGCCAATGCAGCTCACAGAGCAGATGTGTCACATGTGTTAGGTAGCCAGCATCCATAACTGCTTACGCCACTGCATTTTGCACCAGCTTTTGAATACTCTTCAAAGAATGTCCCATGTAGATCACATTTCAGTAATCCAAGCAGGAGTAAGTCATGACTGACTGCTAGCAAGGCTACTTGGTCCATGTAAAAGCCCTGTTGATTACAGTTATCACCTAACCTTTGAGCAGGACCCACAAGTATCCCCAAATTGTATAGAGAATCTGACTGGAATAGTACAAGAGATAGAATGTCCCCAAAACTAGGATGTCCCCAAACCCAAATCTACTGAATCTTATTAGAGCTGAACCAAAGCCTGTTCTTCTCCATCCAAACCCTCACTGCCCAATGAGACAGGACCTCCATGGCATTACTTAGATGATCCAAGGTAGTGATTTATAGCTGGGAATCATTGATATACTGATTATACCTTACCCCAAACTGACAGATGATTTTACCTAGAGCAGTGTTTTTCAACCACTGTGCCGTGGCACACTAGTGTGCCGTGACATAGTGTAAAGTGTGCTGTGGGAAAAACACTTTATATATAGTCAATATATGCACAGAGTTAAATTTTTTTAACATTTTCTAATGGTGGTGTGCCTCGGGATTTTTTTCATGAAAAAAGTGTGCCTTTGCACAAAAAAGGTTGAAAAACACTGACCTAGAGGCTCCAGGTAGATGTTAAAACAGAAGAGGAAAGAGCATCAAACCCTGTGGGTCGCAACATAACAGAGACTGCAGGCTAGACCTATCTTCCCCTATCAACATTGATTGGAAGCAGCCCCAAAAGAAGTAGAAGAACCAGCACAACAACAGGCCACCCTCTTCCAATTCAAAGCTGGTTCAGAAAGAGATGATAATCAGTGTTATGAAAAATCCCTGGGAGATCAGAAACATCAAGAACAGACATATCACTTCCATTCTCCTCTCATCAGGAATTATCCAAAAGTGCAATCAATGCTGTTTCAATCCTATATCTGGACTTGAATCCTGACTAAAAGGGTTAATTCATTAAGACCAGGGGTTGTTCTGAAAGCAATTTGTGCTTCTTTCCTTAAATGTAAGATTGTCTATTTTCTCGTTAAGACTGACCTTGGAGTATCAATATGCTCAAAATAAAGTTTTGACATCAGGATCCAGAACAGTGTCAAAAAAGTAAAGATGCTGATCGTAGGAGTGCAAGAAAACCTTGCCCCCCTTTTTTGTATATCAATTCACAGGTCAAAAGAGTAGGTCTTTAATTGCACTGCTGCAACCACTATCTTAACTTTTGGGGCTCTCCCTGAAAATGCTGCTGTTTGACATACTCCTATTTCTCCCAGAAAGCTTTTCTACAAAAAACATAAGCACATTTAATTGTGCAATTAGAAAGCAGAATCTTTTTCCACTTGTTGCTGGATTGTTAGGCAGTGACACCTTCATAGAGAGCATTATTCCTCAGCTATATGGACTGCAAAGGACTGTTGTTACTATAGTGATAGATAACAGGTATATATTATTATAAAGTTGTATTGAAATGTTGTACTGAAACTACTGCTTTCAAAAGAAAATAACATAATTAGATACATGTCAACAGTCATAATGTATATATATATTACTCAATCTTATTGGGGACCATATGGCTAGAACATATAGTCAAAGTAATTTCCCTTAAGAGGTTGGTTGCTTTGTTGGGTTTAAAGTTGCCACCTTCATGTTTAGCCCTCTCTAGACAACAGTGAGGCTGATAAGTTGAAATCTTACTTTAGGGCATCTGTTAAGTCAAGCAGACAGGTGTGATGTTTTCATGGAAATGCTGAAGTCAGGAAGGGATTACTTCATGGTGTAATGGAGCTAATGGTGTTATGTTCAGGACAGCTGTGGGTACATCTGGTGTTAAGCTACCCTTATTTAAACTTTATGATGTTAGAGACTGCCAGCTCTTCTACTTGCAGCGTATAAATTATGTTGATTGCTCATACACTTTTCCTAACCCTCATTTCTCTTGAATTATGAATGATAGCAGGGCAAGAGTTTGCTTTTAACATTCCCATGTGTGGTCTGAGTGCAGCGAACAGCCATCATCTCACTGTACTCAACCAGAAGATGCATAAAATTGTGCAGGCTATGACCATGTAATGTGTATTTGAACCATGAAGGTACTTTTACATTTCAAAACTGACAAGATGTTTGGAGATATTATTGGTTTATTTTCTCAAAAGAAAATAAGTCAGGGCCTTAGTTTTGTATAAAACACCTCCACTTAGGATTAAGAAATTCAGCTATATGAATACCATATATTCATAATAATAATTATTATTTATTTAACTTCTTTACCGTGGAGCGCCCAACAACTCTGGGCAGCTCACAACAAATCATTTTTGAATGCATCCGTTTCTGAAAATAGAGATATTTGCCTTGTAAGGAAAAATATATATGACCAGAAACAAAGTAAATCATTCAGAAGCTCCCACCATGTGTTCTAGAAGTGCACCAAATGCAGAGATGCAGAGAGTATTTTACATATTTTGTGGATATTTAATGATTATATTCATTGGAATATATTATATTTTGAGAAGATGCCACTATTGTTACTACTACTACCGCCCACCAAGCCACCCACCCACCACCCACCCACCCCACCACCATCATTATTATTACAATGCTTTCTAATATTAAGTTCCACCATTTTTAGCTGCAGATTCAAAGTAGTACCTGAAGGCAGTTTTCTAGACCTAAATTGTATTCCTACACATTTAAGACAGAAAGTGTACTGAACTTAGTGGGATTTATTTTTGACTTAATAATAAGTTACTGTAGAAGACATGCATTGAAACTTCATCCCATACAAAAGCATGTCAGCGTAAATACCAATTTAAAAATTGTAGTCAATTTAAGTACAATCTTATACAGTGTACATCTTATATAGGGACTGTTGCTTAAAAGAAAGATAACAACTCTCATAATTTAGTAAATTGCTAAATCCTAAGAAACAAAAAGTATTCATTGACATACTTTGTTCACTGTTTCAGTAGCTCATCTTGATAAAGTAAGTATACATATTATTAACCAACTTTCAGTAATAGTATAGTAATACTATACTCAGTCAGATCTTTTGAAGAAAGATGAATAGTTGAGGGAGAAGCTGAGGCCTTTTACATATACTCTTATGCAGCCTGCTGCCTTGGAAATTGTACCTTGAGTAATGAGTTGGCTGCTGCAAATGCTTTGTAATGACTGAAGGAAGAAGAATAGCACTGTGCTATTTCAGAACTTTTCAGTTACTTAAACTGGCTATATTTGACTGCTTTATGTTAGCTATTGGAAGTCATAATAATCTCTTTTCCCGACTGAGGAAAAATTGACACCTGCATGCATATCATTTGAACTCTCATGGCTATACAGCTTGCAGATGAATATGCAGACTACCTTTGTTCAAACTTATTATCTCTGTGAATCAGTGCAGATGTTGATTAATCGTTTTAAAATAACTAGATTGGCTGGTAAAGTTTAAGCTGGCACCCAAAAAATGGAGGTGTTATAAATGTTCACACAACCGAGAGATGAGTGCTTAAAATCCTCCTTCCTCTCATGTCACAACTCAGTCTAATAATTCAATTCCTTGTTCCCCACCACTGCACATTTCTGTCCCCCCCCTTTCAATTCCCCCAAATCCAAGCCTCAAATTCCCCTTCTCATTCTTTAAGATAGAGCAGTGAAGTTATTTACTCAGGCAGAAAGGAAGTGCCCTCCCCTTCATTCCAAGCTATTTATTTACTCAAGTCCCCTTGAAGAGTTGCAGAAAAGACTGCAGAGACTGGCAGTTAATTTTCCTGATCCTTCACTTTGACTTGGGGGGGAGGGGATGGCAAGAGCTGTGATTTCTTTTCTTCTTTGCAAATTATCTAATGAAGAAGAATATTCCATGGTGTGTTTCCTCCCACATTATATTACTCATACACCGCCACTACAAGTAGTTGTTTTGCTTGAATAACAGCTGCCTTATTCTCAGTCGAATGGAGGTGAGATGAGCATCTTGCAATACAATCTGATGTCTGGGGACATCATAACTCATAAACCAATTCTTAAGCTATTTTTCAGGTTGGAATGTGAATTAGTCTGCAAGAAGAAAGGTCAGGAACCTAGTTCCAAATATAAATGCTACTAGATGTTATGTGTTGTGCCTGTAAACAGGTCCAGTTATATTGTGTATTGCATTAAAAAAGCCAGTCTGTGGAATGGTTAAAGGCACCAGGCTAGAACCTGGGAAATCATGAGCTTTAGTCCTGCTTTAGGCATAAAACAAGTTGGGGAACCTTGGGCCATTCTCTTGTCTTTCAGCCCTAGAAAGCCGGCAATGGCAAAGTACTTCTGAAATCATGTGAAGAAAACTGCAGGCACTTGTCCAGGCAGTCTCAACATTGACTTGAAGGCACAAAAAAAAACAAAAAACAAAAATGAAACCATAAAAAATGAAAATGATAATAAAATATAACCAAACTTACTACAGTATCATTAATGATACATTTTTACATTATTCAGGATTAATTTTAGTTAAGCTTCTTTGGAGTACAGTCTAATTAAATCAATATATCTATATATAACATTAGCAAGCAGAAAATATGCATAGTATCTATATTCCCAATAATATAGATTTAAAACCTGCAATCCAGGAGTTCATTGGTAATTTAGGACAAAGATAGGTGTTCTAATAAAACCATACTTTTTTGGAAAATCTTTTTCTTTTTTGGTATTGCAGCAAATCAGATTTACTTGACCAGCCCAGAGATTCCTGTTCAAGTAAAAACTACTAAAGAAAAATTCTGTACTACATTTTAAAGGTGACACTAGTGAGTTTAATATAAAATGCCTTGAAAAAATGAATAATCAATTTTCCATTGTATTGCAATGACTCATCAGTCTCAGTTTTCATTTCCTTCTACTGTTTGGTAGATCATCACTTGCAACTATGCCCAATTCTACCACCCAAAAGTGGCGACATTATGAGTTGAATAAACCTATCCAATGTTATTAACTGACAACAAAAGAAAATAAATTCTGCAATGTCAGGAACAGTGAGTACATGACCTTGTTATTTAGTACAGAGGTACCTCCTCTGGCAATCAGTCTGAGTGCAGAGTGTAGCAGTATCTTTCCAAGAGAAAGTCTTCTATTTCAGCTCTATCACCCTGTGACTCATTTGTTGGTAGAAAATTTCCTTTCTATGCTCTGTGTACAAAAGATGTGGCAGCCAGGCCAAAGACATTCATTTCTTATCTTTTTTAGCACTTCTAGGAGCTTGCTGATTTCCAGTAGCTCTGTCATCCCTTTTACTACTTAGCACATCAGCAAAGGCTTGTACACCTATCATTCCTGCATTTAGAGTAGTAGAGAAGAAATAGATACATTTTCCTACATATTTTTTTTAAAAAAAACCTACTTAGTTCACATGCAGTTAGGAAAAGATTGACTTGTGTGAGAATGCAGAGGAACTTGGCAGAGCTTCTATATATTATAAAGCCAATCTCTCTCTGACAACATCACAGCAACACTTGTTTGGCTTAAGGCATGACCACTTCTTTTCAATTTGAAAATGTTGACCCCTTTCCAGCTATGTGAGAAGGCAGCACGGTGCAATGCATGGCCTTTTTATGACTTAAGACGGCTTAGATGGATATAAATTTAAACTTCCATCTGCCCCTCGCTGCACATTCATCCTATATTATTTTTGTGTGCGTATTATTACTTGCCCACTGAACTCAGTGAACATGATATGTAGAAAAACAAACACACCTTATGATTTGATTTTAATAAGTAACATCTTTTCCAGGCCCTCCAGAATTTATTTTTATCAAATCTGCTGAGAGAGCAAAGATTAAGGGACATTTTCCTCACCCTCAAGCTCCAATAAGACCCAAGGCGCTTCTAGCTGGAACACATATTTATTTTTTCTGTTTTCATAACTGAAGATTGCATTAAGCAACATTAGCTATTGAACTCAGTAGAATCCCTTCCTCTGCCCTCTGGTCTCAGAGGTTTGCCTGGACTATGTCTCTCTCTTTCTGTCACCCAGGAGCCACGTAGAGTGTTTTTTAAAATAATAATAAACTCCACATTGTAGAGTCCTTGGGGTCCTCTGGCCTTAGTTATTGCTGACAAATATTTCATTACCTGGCCCATCATTGCCAGGACTAATAATGACTTGCATTGATGATGTTTTCTAGTCAGGCAATGAAACATCTGTAAGCAAACAACCAAACTCGGAAAGAATCAAGGACTTCGCAGTTCAGTCCTGATCTACATCTATTCTTTTCTATTAGAATCATGTTCACATAATTTGACAACCTTATTTGTCTTGAAAAAAATCCCATAGGGCAGTTTTCTCTCTCCTCTGTTGGCTCTCGGACCAATTCTACTTGCATTTCTGTTCACAGACCCCAATCCCATCATCTGGTCATTGTTTTATGTTTGATTTTTCAATCAACAGTCAAACCCTGGGAGTTCCTTACTAGTCATCTTCCCTACAATGGACTGATTCCATTCATGGATGGAATTTCCTCTACCTTCCATGTACCCAGATTGTAGGCAAGCACTCCTATAGGGCACACAGCAAAGAGAAAATCTTTGGGGCCCTCCTCTAGCTCTTTTCATGAGTAATTTTTGTTATACTTACTCTCTTAAGTAAAAAGCTTCGTCTGTTATCTTCCTCTTGTAATATTAAACTGTCCAATCCATGAATAAAGCTGTATTTCTCCTTTCTCCCTTATTTTTGTTTTTTTTAAAAAACTCACTTATATGCTAGCCACATAAAGGTAGTCCTCGACTTATAATAGTTCTCTTAGTGACCGTTCAAAGTTACAATGGCACTGGAAAAAGTATTTTTCACACGTATGACTATTTTTCACACTTATAACTGTTCCAGCATCCCCATGGTCATGTGATTTACATTCGGATGCTTGACAACTGACTCACATTTATGATGGTTGTAGTGTCCCAAGATTATGTGATCACCCTTGCCACCTTCTGATAAGCAAAGTCAATGGGGAAACCAGAATCATTTTACAATTGTGTTATAGAGCCGAGGTGGCGCAGTGTTTAAATGCAGCACTGCAGGCAACTTCAGCTGACTGCAGTTCTGCAGTTCCGCTGTTCAAATCTCACCGGCTCAGGGTTGATTCAGCCTTCCATCCTTCCAAGGTGGGTAAAATGAGGACCCAGACTGTGGGGGCGATATGCTGACTCTGTAAACCGCTTAGAGAGGGCTGAAAGCCCTATGAAGCGGTATATAAGTCTAACTGCTATTGCTATTGCTATTGCTAATTGTGTTACTAATTTAACAACTGCAGTGATTCACTTAACAAATGTGGCAAGAAAGTTCATAAAATGGGACAAGACTCACTTAACAAATTTATCAATTAGCAACATAAATTTTGGGCTCAATTGTGGTCGCAATTTGAGGAGTATGTGTATTTTCTTTTTCCCTAGTCATGGTTTCTAAGCTTGGTCATTTTCTGCTTCTACTTTTTTTGCATTAAGTCCCTAGGTCTTTCTGTGTGCCTATTAGCCTCCTGTACCTCATGATTTCATATATTTTAAATACATTTTTCTGCCCCCTTTCATCCGTTCACCATCATGGGTGCCCTCCCCCACTAATCAGAAAGACACAATTCATATTTCTTGGCAGGATCCCAACAGTATGATGAGAATTTTTTTATATTAGTCTGTAATAATCTGTAAATTTTACCTTGTTTACCTCTGCATTCTCTTTTCACTGTTCTGCCTCCTGGTAGTAACAATCCCTGTTCATTCAGGTTCTTAGCAGCCAGATGATTTCCTTGCTTATCATAGCATATCTCTTCCTGTTCACCTTAATTTCATTCATTTTTCCAACTATGCTGCAACCCCTTAGGTTATAACTGCTTTTATGTTTATAGCCAGATAAAGAACCATCAGAATTTTCTACTGAATGTAGACAATTTCCTGACTCATAAGTGTCAGAAAAAGTATACAATCTGTTATCATGATCAAAGATATAATTAAGAATGCAAAGCATGAAGAACCAAAGCAAAGGTGAACAATAGTTGCTGGCTCACACCCAATAAATTTAAACAAAGTGAATAACCAGATGAACTGGATGGCTGGATTTGACTGATTTCTAAACAAATATTAACATGCTTTACTTCTTAGGAAAGTCTTTTGAGATATATTCAGATTCAACTATTTGAAAGACAAAGGCTCACATTGTGAATTTTGATCCTGTTTTCACTGGCATTTTTTCATGCTTTTTCTTTTGTTTTGATCCATCTGGAATTCTTGTAAGATGTGCAATTATACCCTCTTTGTTTCTCCAATGACATCGTTGGCTGTGATTCTTGTTTGCATCAGTATGCTTGTTATGCAAACAATGTGTTCAGGGTAATATAATGCATTCTGATTTTAGTATATTAGATGGAAAATGCATGTTGGGAATCCATTATTGTGATTAAATCCCAAGGACCTTGTATCATGTAAAATGGTGTATGCTGCTGAGATTAATTAGTGGATAAATAAAACCAAGTTGTTTCATCTTAACACAAAAGATACATTGCCTATTTCAATCACAGCCATAAAGAATACTGCTAAAATTATATACCATTATTTAAACAGAGAGATATTCTTCTACATTATTTCAAAATCTCATGCTGCTAGTTGCTCCTCAGGTAATTTATTCCTCAGAGGTAGATGGATTATTCATCTTTACAATGTGTGAAAAGTTTATGAATTGAATGATTTCCATAAAGTCCCTTGTTTTCCAGGGTTTATCCTGTGGAATTAGAGCCATAAGGTTTACTTCACAAACCTCTTTGATTTCTAGATGTGTAGACTGAAACTGCCAGAATTTTCAGCAATCATCATGCTGTCTAAGTAAATTCTGAGTATTGAAATCCACTTAAGCAAGGGAAAATAATTAACAATTCACAGATTCTTATAGGATGGTCTGGGTGTCTGTGGGAGGAGTTTTCAGTGTGGTGTGTGCTCAGAAAAGCTGGAGAATGAGAGTGCAAAATACATACAATTGTTGGGAGTCTGGAAAGAGAACACAAGATGTGTACATATGTACAATCACAGAGAGACCACCGAAAGAAAGTGTTGATGTGTGGGCATGTGATTGCAGAGATGCTGTGAAAACATGGGGTGCATGAGTGGAATTACACGGGTGCGGGGTATGTGTAGCCATTTGTGCAAGTGCATGGAAACTGGGGACAGAAGGTACAGGGAGTGTGTGAATGAAGAAAGGGAGGTTGTGGGAGACTCCATCATTTGTCACCTTTCCAGTTTCCTTATTGATTTTGTTGGTGGGAAGCTGCCAGGAAAGGTCAGGATTGGTGATCACATGACTGCATGATATTGCAGTTGGTCATAGGTGCTAGCTGGTTGCCACATGATTTTCTTCATGTGACCATGGGGGAATTGCAACAGCAAGAACTTTGAGTATTGGTCATAAGTTCCTTCATTCATTGCTGTCGTAACTTGAATGAACATAATTTGAAGACTACCTGTATTCGGTGGCTTGAAAGAAAAAAAGCTTGGGAAATTGATAGATTTGTTGGAAAGCCAACAAATATAAACTATTATCATAATACATAAGATGTATTTCATTCCAGTGGAAAGTGGCATGAACGACCTATTAGCCTCACAAGTACAGAACACATACAGGTGAAACTAGAAAAATTAGAATATTGTGCAAAAGTTTATTTACTTCAGTAATGCAACTCAAAAGGTGGGGTTTTCATGAGTTGTACACCACAATCATCACAATTATGACAAATCACGGCTTGAATTATCTTGTTTTGCATGTAATGAGTCTATTTCATATATTAGTTTCACCTTTTAAGTTGCATTACTGAAATAAATGAACTTTTGCACGATATTCTAATTTTTTGAATTTCACCTGTAAATTCATTCTACAATTTACAGTTTTCTCAATCATTGTTGCTCAAGTTCCCCAGGAAAGCTTCAGAACTGAATAGCAATTTGAATCCTGGTTACTTGACTTTAAATCCAATCCTCTCACTACTATGTGAATGTATGAAATTTAGAATTTTTATTATAAAGTTGAAGAGCAAACAAAACTGTTGAGTGTAAACCATTAGACAACCTGACAGTTTTTCTGTTCTGCAAATGTTTGCCCAAAATGAGACAGTCAGCACAATGATCTAATAGGTCCCCTGTTCCTAAAGTGCATTAACGGATTGATTTGATTATGCACTAGAACTAAAAATCCAGCATTCTCCCCCCCCCCCCAAGAATTATATGGAGGACTACAAAAGTGCAGCAGCATCCCAAGAAAGAGCAGGAACAGGTCAGAATAAGTATGTGACATGCCAAGCCAAATCAAAGCAGTCAGGCAAATATGGAAGAAATAGACTTTCAGTCCCTGGGCGCTTCATGAATTTAGGTTTCCTTGAAGTGAAGTCAACCACTTAATACCTGAATGAACAAATGTGATGCTAATGCCCTGTGCTTTGTTGTGTGTGATGATCTAATTGAGAATTGATGCATTCTCTTTTGTCCCTTGAATGAACTTGCTTGCACACTCCCTTTGGACAATGCAATACAACTTTATAACAGCAATTTGCTTTTTTAGAACCTTTCTCCCTCCAGCTCAATTTCCCCACCTTGATAGTCATATAAACTCTTGTGACTTGATGTACAAGCTGAGGTGGGTAGTGGAGGGAAGGACAGATATTGTCCTATTAGGCAAAAGATTTTAGATTTGAAATAGGAATTGCTAAAATCACATTTCTTTAAGATAGTTCATTTAGCTGTGAAAGTTGTGTTCAGTTTTACCCCGTTGCATGTTTGCATTTAGGTTGTCTAAGTAGCGACATTTATTAACTGTGGCACTAATTGTAGTTTAGTGTATCACCTTCTCCTTTTTAATATGTTTTTTTAATGTGGGTATTCTTATATATTTTTCTTTAAATTCAGTGTTATATGTCACTCAGGGTCACTTTCTATGAAATGGGAAACAAATATAATAAATAACATGTAATGTGTTAATGAAAGAATGAGTGAAAAGAGATTTAAACAAGACTAAGATGAGTTTCTCAAAGTCTGAAAGCACTCAAAATAAGGTTGATGAACAAGATGAAAAAGTTGCAATCTGGAATGTTAAAATATCCATATAAGTTCTACTGAGAAAAACAAGATCTTAGAAAAATGCTGGTTAGTTCCTAGAACCAATCAGAAGCAAGGAAACAGAACATGAACAAAAAATGTGTAGACCTAGCCTA
The DNA here is from genome assembly GCF_051295495.1 of Thamnophis sirtalis. Taxonomy (NCBI): domain Eukaryota; kingdom Metazoa; phylum Chordata; class Lepidosauria; order Squamata; family Natricidae; genus Thamnophis; species Thamnophis sirtalis. The sequence continues at coordinate 95,388,018 of NW_028261383.1, forward strand.
TAGGATGGGCAGGGAACCACATTCTGGTGGAAGTATATAAGCAAAAACTCAAAATATTTGAATTGATATTGGATAAGAAAAATGGATGAATCAGACCTGAAATGGAATAACTTCTGGTCTGTTTTAAAGGGAAACAAAGATAATACCCTGGGAATAGAGCCTATGGTTTTGCAAATAACTGTCTTAGGCTGTTGTGAGACGAGGGGACAGTAAAACAATAAAACATAACATTGAGCGACTTTAAAAAGTTGGCTATGTACCTGAGCCTGGAATGTGTTAAGAGCCCCATTTCTTGGCTTTACTGTAAGTTGTTTAATAATCTCGGCTGCTGTTCGTATTTATTTATTTTGTTAATGTTTTTACTGTTTTACTGTTTTTAATTGCTTTAATTGTTTTGTAATTTTAGAATTGTAAGCCTATCAGAGTCACTTGGTTGAGTTGTGTGGCTATAGAAATTGAATAAATAAATAAAACAAAAAATAAATATAATATAACAAAATAACAGTAGCTTGCCTTAGACAACCACCCAAAAGTGTGAAACAGTGCTTATTTTCAGACAGTACTCACTTAATTAACTTAATTGGGACTAACAACAAATGATTTGGTCATTAAGCAAAATGACTCATAATTATTCTGCTTAGTCATGACATTTTTTGGCAATCCCAGTTGTTGTCATTGAGTTAATGGCAGTTGTTAGGTGAGGACATAAGCCGTTCTTGGAAGGTAGTTAATGAAGTACCTCATTTCAACTCCCCCCATACACATAGCTCCCCCCCACACCTCTACCCATTGACGTCAGCTGTCCTTTCCACCTGGTTCTGCCCACTGCCACTGTAACCACTGTTCCATGCACCATTACTGCACTGGCTGGAGCCTCTGCTCATGAAAGAAAGACCTTGCTAGCATGTGAGAGAAGGCCCTTGCATGAGAGAAGTTGACATGTAAAAGGGCTCCAGGCAATAATGATGCACAGTGCAATGCAGCAGATTCGGGTAACTGGCAGCAGTGAGTAGGTGGGCATCCAAAAAGCAGTCATAAATGTGAGTGGGCCTGAATTTTGTTTATGTGACTGCAGGGGCAAGGCAACAGTTGAAACTTTGAGGATTGGTCCCTTCATTCAGTAACTTCAAATGGTTGGGTGGACATTACTCAAGGACTATCTGTATGTATAAACAGTGAATATTTAGGAGCTGATAACTCAAGAAAGAATCATAGGGAAGCTTGTGTACCAAAGTATCTTCTTTACCCGAAATGTTATTGTGTAAATATGAAATATTACATTACTTAATTAAATGAGATAGGAATCAGAATATTGTACCGTCTGATAAGTAGGTAGGTAGTAGAGGATAGATAGATAGATAGATAGATAGATAGATAGATAGATAGATAGATAGATAGATAGATAGATAGATAGATGGATGATGGGTAGGTAGGTAGGTAGGTAGACAGATAGATAGACAGACAGATAGACAGACAGACACATATATACTGTAAAAGAGTGTGGTATGTTTGTATGTAGTTGTTTTTATATATTATTCTATCATGCAGAACAGACTTGATCATTGTCCTTTATTTGAGGAACAAAATCAGCTGAGTAAAAATGCACCCCCAGGGTTGCCCCTGGTTATTCAGTGAAGAGTAAATGGGTGACAGAAATCCATGCATTGACAACCTAATTGGATTTCTGACTTAGAGAGAGAATTTGATGCAGCTGAAATGGCTTAGTTAAGGATGAAGAGAGATCAGCATGCATTGTATTCTTCCTTATTCTGGCATAATGCCCAAACCAAATGATAATAAATCCTAGATTATCCTATTATGAATTTATGAAATCATAAGACTAATGGATACATGAAAGAAAAACAGAAATTACCCCTCTGGTTTCAGAAATTAGGAATAAAGTTCCATTACCATGTCATTGCTGTCTCAAGCGCTATAAACAGAGGTGCTTTCTGTAAGTGTAAAATCAATATCTTGAATGTGTTTGTAGCAATGATAGAGTTAATAATTACACTTTTCATTTCCAAGGCAAATAATGAGTCTTCACTGTCACAAATAATTCGGGTTTTTATAAAGACAGAAACATTTACTTGTTAAGGCTATCTTGCAAAAAAAAAAGTATACTGATAAAATCAAGGGCATATTTTCTTCCCAAAGGAAGAGAGTTTTCTAACTGCATACATTTGCAAATGCAACTATAAACAGTAAATATCAATGTGACCAAATAATGGACTACAAACATGGTCAGTTATTCATTTAAAACCCATAGAAACTTTATTTTAGTCATTGACCAATATAAGCGATGCTTGAGCATGGTACACAGGATTGCCTGAGATGCTACACATTCTCTTCACAACCCATTTTCCTTGTTACCTTCTGGGAGGAGGCTTTGTGGTATCTGAAGCAGAACATCCAGATTCAGTTACAGTTTTGTTCTATATAACATCAATCTTGTGAATTCTCAAGTCTCTACTTTCCGCTATGTATTAAAAATGGACAAAAGTTACTTATATTTGTGTGTGTATGTGTATGTGTGTATGGAGAGAGAGAAAGAGAGCGCGAGAGAGAATGATAATATGTATAATACATGTTATATATGTACAGTATATGAGTAGATGTATAATTTCTTTTGAGAGCAGGCAACATAATTTCATTTTTAATGTGGGTCACTGCTCACAGTAAAAAAAAATGACAATAAAGGTTATCCTATCCTATCCTATTCTATCCAATCCTACCCCTTATCTCTTATATTTCATCTCATCTCACCTCATCTTGTACATTCAATAAAGAAACAGCACAAAACTATTTCCTAAGAATAAGAACTATTAGCAGCCATTTGTGCCTTCGGTTTTGTCATTTCTACAGGGAAACTCACCACTAGTTGATTACTTCTCTTTTTTTCCCTAAAATTTCTGGGGCACTTTAATAATTATTATTTGCATTGTCTGCTAAAAATCAAGATACACTTACTTATCTAAAATTTGCAAAAGTTGTGCCCATTATGTTTAAACTTCACCCACAAAACGTATTAAAATATGTTAATCTGAGTATTTTACAGTAATAACATAGAAAATTGCTTTTTTATCCATTTCTAGGGTATTTGAAATGTTCCTTTTGCCTAGGTAAACCATATTGCACATCTCAGTTATGGTAACTTTGCTTGAAATAGTTATAAACAATCTCTCTTTTTAATTAGCCACAATTTGGATATTAATTATGAACTAGCTTCATTAACAAATAATAAAATGGCATTTATTAAACTAGTCTGTAACATTTCCTATGTGCATGTCCTCTTAGAGCAGTGTTTCTTAACCTTGGCAGTTTTCAGATGTGTGGACTTCAACTCCCAGAGTTCCCCAGTCAGCCATACACCTGAAAGCTGCTAAGGTTAAGAAATATTGTCTTAGAGCAACTTTGGAATTTAAGCAGACAATAAAATAGTATGCCATTTTGTGCTAGTATAACCCCATCCTTGATTGGCTAAAATCAGAATTAGAAAGTATTTACGAACGTGACTTCAGTTGTTTTTCCATCTTGTAACTGTCACCCCAAGCAGCCGCATCATGCATTGCTGTACCTTCAAATATATTCTTAGAAGACTTAAATAAGGTTCCCCTCACACATATGTGCTAGTTGTTCCCAACTCTAGGGTGCGGTGTTCATCTCCATTTCAAAGCCAAAGAGCCAGCACTGTCAAAAGATGTCTCTGTGGTCATGTGGCTGTCATGACTAAACGCCGAAGACACACGGAACGTGTTACCTTCCCACCAAAGGTGGTTCCTATTTTTTCTACTTTCATTTTTTTTACATGCTTTTGAACTGCTAGGTTGGCAGAAGCTGGGACAAGTAATGTGAGCTCACTCTGTTATGCAGCACTAGGGATTCGAACCGTCGAACTGCTTACCTTTCTGATTGACAAGCTCGGCATCTTAACCACTGAGCCAGTGGTTCATATTCTAAGTTAGAATAACTTTATTGTAATTTTGAATGTACACTAATTGGAATATATTAAAATGAAATTTCATTGTATACAGCTCTTATCACCACCAATGTACACTATATAAACATGACAAAATAAATAAATAAATACAAAATTATGCATATCTTACATTGAACTGGAACTGATGCCAATAGATAGCACCTTTCATGCAGGGTAGAAGAGAAATACTGAGGGTGATTGAATCATAGGGCTTAGTGGGTCATGGAGCATAATAACTCAGATAATATAATGCTCTTTGCCTGAATTATAAACGTTTTACTTTTCAAAAATCATGGTTTATGTAGGGGAAGGATCAACCTTTTCTTGTGCTTTACAGAGCTGAACCTTTCAGCAACTGGAACAGAGGCACCATAATTAGATTTAGAATTGAGAGTCTCATTTAGTATTACCTTTGAAGTAGCCTCCTAAAAAGGTTAATTTCCTCTCTGGAGTGTAATGTCTTTGCAAGCGAGTCTGATTAGTATCCATCATGTCTTTGTTCTCTCTACCACATCTAGCAAAAATTCCCATATTCTTAACATTTATAGTTCTCTTTAGTCATTTCTCTGCTCTCCAGTCCCAACAGTCATTCATTGACTTGAATGCCAGCTCTATCACTCTCGGATTCCAAGTATCCCACACTACCCCCTTTCTTGATGCAGTATATTCCCCAAAAAGGGCATTCTCCTTTTATAGAACCATTCACTATCCTAGTTGCCCAGTTGCCAACTATTTGCCTGGTGTCTCTACTATTTCTTCCTTCAGATCTGATTCAGAATCTACATTATATTCCCTACCCTTATCTTAGCATAAATTTCTCAACTCTTGCCATTTCCATCTGTGTGATGTTGCTGCCTCCACCTCATCCATGTTTACATTCTTTCCAACCCAATTGAACATAATAGTTCATATATATAGTTCCACCTGGCAGGATCAGGTGGAAAATTATGTTAAAGAATTTTGGAATTTATCTGTCTCCTACAAGATAACTCTAAATTGAAATAACAGGAGAACCCAACAAAGGAAATATTTTGGTAAAACTTTTCTGTGGAAAAAATATTCAGAAATTTTTTTTCCAGGACATCCCTATGGAAAATGCATATGTTCTTATGGTGTTGGAATTGGAAAGAATTTGAGAAACTGAATAGCAATAACAATAGCATTAGACTTATATACCACTTCATAGTGCTTTTACAGCCCTCTCGAAGTTGTTTATAGAGTCAGCGTATTTTCCCCAACAATCTGGGTCCTCATTTTACCCACCTCGGAAGGATGGAAGGATGAGTCAACCTGGAGCCAGGGAGATTTGAACTGCAGCTAGCAGTCAGCTGAAATAGCCTGCAGTACTGTATTCTAACCATTGCGCCACCTCGGCTCTTATGACCTTATTCTGTGACTACCCATTTCTTTTATTTCTTGGGACAAGAGTTTCTTAGGGTTTTTCAGACAATCAATTCAAACGCCCTGCATGGAAAAACAAATCAGGTTCAAATACGTATTGTGATGATTCAGTGAGCCACTGAATGAACTTGCTGCATGCATGTTTGTTTATTTCTTTGTTTGTTGCTGCCCATCTTTGTACCAACAACTCTGGGCAGTTTACAACATCAAAGCATTAAACATTAAAATCATCAATCCTAGAAACACAGCTGATAAAATCCTTAGCAAATAAAATCATTAACATCAGATGGCAAAGGAGTTTCAACAATGATTACGGGCAATTTTCAAAAGTTTGCATAGATGCAAGACCCCATACATGACACAGACTGACTGGCTCCATCTATGGGTATCCCAGTCCTTCCTAAACAGGTGTTTTAGAATTCTAAGTAAATATTAGGGCTGATCAGAGAATGTGGAATTTTAAAGAACTTGAAAAACAGCTCATCATCAGCACCATGAACACCATGACAAAGCACCCATTAAAGCAACCGTCTCCCCAAGAAGATTTGCACAAGCTACTTCAAAGGCTGTCGCCAGGTGTCAGCAGGTGAACGTACAGATTACATTATCCATTAAACCACCACCGAAGCAAAGCTTTCCAAGGGAAGTGGCTGCCTTAACCTTTTGAAGACAGTTCCGAAGCGACTCTTTCAAGTGCTTTCCACAGTCCAGCTAAATATTCTAGCAGCTAATGAAAAAGAAATGAATGTCACAAAATTGCTTCTAAAGATAGTCTAGGTGGTAATGTCTATATTTAAATATATGAAATTGGGTTTATTTTGTGGGGAAAACAGATTGTGATGCAGTTTAGCACCACCTCCACCTTGCTTCATTATAGTAATTAGTTTTAATCATTTAAAATATTTTGTAGAATTTTTTTATACTTAAAACCATAACAGGGATCCAATCAATTGCTGCTTTTGTATTATAGTAAATGTATTGTAACTATGATTCTTCTTCCTTGAAGTCTGCTGGCAAATTATATATACATACTTATTTACACACAAACGCTACTCATATACAATAATCAGGGTGACAAGCTAATCAGAGGTGGTATTCAGCCGGTTCTCTTGCAGTACCCTTACATTTGCAAACTGGTAGGGAAGATAAGTGAATCCTATCTCTGAAGCTAATAGAAGCCTGTTTGGTGATTTAGACATCATTGGCTTGATGAACCAGTGGCCAGTATCTCCTTTGTAAGGTAAAGGCAAAGGTTCCCCTCGCACATACTATGTGCTAATCATTCCCAACTCTAGGGGACAGTGCTCATCTCCGTTTCAAAGCCGAAGAGCCAGTGCTGTCCAAAGACGTCTCTGTGGTCATGTGGTCAGCATGACTAAATGCCAAAGGAGCATGGAACACTCTTACCTTCCCACCAAGGTGGTCCCTATTTTTCTACTTGCATTTTTACATGCTTTCAAACTGCTAGGTTGGCAGAAGCTGGGACAAGTCTCTCCGTTACCCAGCACTAAGGATTCGAACTGCCCAACTGCCGACCTTTCTGATCATCAAGCTCAGTGTCTTAGCCACTGAACGACCCTGTGCCTTCATCTCCCTCTGTAGTGAGTGCTTTATTGGCAACTGTAATGCGGTTTAGCCCTCATGCAATGAAAGGAGCATCCAGCTAGAAATAAAAGTCAACGGGACATTTGTACATTATAAATACTGCAAAAGTCAGATAATCTTTTGAAGTGGTAACAGGTATTATAGCATAATGCAGCATTCTAGAGCTTTACTCTTAAGGCTCTGTCAGCAAAACAAGTGCTCCCCAGGTTCCCATTGTTTTAGCAGTTTGAAGCCTTTTGGTGAATCAGCACACTACTTTGATACAATGAACATCAACAGGCATTTACAAGAGCATGAAGAAGCCCTGAGATTTCATGAGCTTGCTTTTTTTAGTATTAATAATTACGTTTTACAGCTTCAATCTAATGCAGGCTCAGTGAAATTATCCCATCAGGTTGGGAAGAGGATGTCAAACGAAAACAAATTTTTGTATAGTGACCACGTTGACTATGATTTCCCATTGATTTGTTAATTAACAGAAATCAGTTCCAAATCTTTGATCTTATTTGATTTGGTGGAAGTGGCTGGTGCATACATTTAGTGAAAGTGCCTTGTGCATATGTACATTGCCGAGAAAATATGTTTGTTCTCACTACACTAAATTTATATTCAGATCATATCTCACATTCTTAAAGTATCTGAGAACTGCATAAATGATTTGTAGCCAAAAGTGGCCCATCTCTCCATGCTTTGATATGATATTCCAGCCTTTCCTAGCCTGATATTTCTCCAGAATTCCTAGCCATTAGAAGGCTAGCTGATTCGGGTAAAATGTTATAGTGAAATTATAATTCAACTTTCTAAAATAGGTTACAAGTACAGCTGAATACAAAAGTCAATTACCAGCAAGCTGGGCATGAGATCGAATTTTCAAAAAGTTATAGCAGATGTAAAGACAACTGTCTCCTCACAACAGTCTTTTTCACTGGCCATCACTGGTCTTCTGTTCATTAATGTTTTCATTAGCTAGTATCTACCAAATGAAATTGAACGTTAAGAGCCAGTCTATTTATTCAGTGACTCTTGGCAGACCTATCTGAGAAGGAAGAGTACTGGATGATTTGCTATTCTAGACTCCTCTAAATGATAGACCAAGAAGGAGATGGGAGCTTCCTTTGATCTCCTCTCAAAAATCAACTTGTGGTTTGAATAGGGAATATCTGGTGTTCTCTTAAATATTTCTGTTGCTTTCTGATATATATATACTTGAGATATTGAGTCTGTGCAGTACAGAATTCTGCACAGGAATTAGGTGCCATAAGTGATTTTTTTTAATAACAAGAAGATCTGCATGGATCATCTGAATTGCCTATTGTATATAACCTATAAATGGGAAATATGAGATATAATTATGATTGATAATTTGCCACACCAGGTTTCTTTTTTCAGCTGTAATCATTATTGCTTCCAGAATTACTCCTCTGAATATAGGAATAGCTATTTTAGACACAGAGGAATTTTAACTCTCTTCCAAAATGGTTAGTTTTAAATGTCAAATGAAGAAGGGAGAATGAGGAGATTTCTAGGCTGGTCTTTAATCTTTCTGTCCTATTTTCCATAATTTCCTTTGACATGTTCCACAAATGAGAAGTACTGATGGATCTTGTCTTTCCCTACTGTTTGTCTGCTGTGCATATATTGCTCAGGCTATGAAAAGGAGAGTAAGAAATGTGATTCTTGCATCCTAGATTTAGCATTTGGATTAGGAAATAGACAAGATATTTGAAGGGGAAAGTATCTACATTGTGCATGCCAATGGATGTGAATTGTATATTACACAAAACTTTAAATAATTTATTTGTATTTCAATATTATCATTTTGGGGACATTGTTAATGTTAATAGATTCTGCAAACATTATAGCAAAATTGAGTTGGTTAGAGACTCAAACCTAGATCAGAAATCCCTCTTTATCCCTCTTTTCTATTGGCATGAATTCACTGAATGTTCTGTCTGAGTCATCTAACTGTAGTATAGTTTGCTTGTAATAAGGTTGGAAAACATTTTATTCTGGGCTGAATAAATCCTTTCAGTTTTTATTTCAAAAATATACAGTTGTCTTTGTTCTTTCTTTCTTTTTATTCCCGGGAATTGTTCTTACTTTTATCTGTGTTGTTCAATTCTACCCTCCATCCAGTTCTTCTCTATTTTCCATTTATTGTCTGTTTATTATAGCTGTGTATTCTAAAGTACACTAATATCTAGCAATACAGGGATACAAAGCATCCCAATCAATATTCCCTTTTTAACTTCTTCAGAATTCTTCATTCCCCCCCTCCCCCGATCCTTTCCTATGGTTTCTCACATGGTCTTAGTAGATTGAGCACCAACTGGAGTTAATGTCTGCTTCTCCTTCCTTCCTTTCTTCCTTCCTTTCTTCCTTCCTTCCTTCCTTCCTTCCTTACTTATTTACCTACTTACCTACTTACCTACCTACTTACTTACTTACTTACTTAGTTGTGGATTTAGAATTCTCTATCTTCTCAATAGGGTCTTTTTCAATTTTCTGCTTACATTCCTATAGCTAAACTGCATCTATTGCCATTCCCTCTTTCCCTCCTGCTACCCTAAGACTGGGGAAGATTAGCAGAAGGGACACAAAGGAAGGAGCAGATAACCCACTCTTTCCAGGGTATCAGCAAGGCATGTGATGAAATATATGTCATTATATTAAGACCCATGATAGCAGGATTCACATATGTAATGGCATCCCAGTTTTTATTCAGGACCTTATGTGGCTATTTTCTTTCTTTTACCGCTCCAACATACTGCTTAGCTAGATTGGGCTGAGAAAGAATGACTGGTCCAAAGTTGAGCAATATTTGTTCATGGCCGAAGGTAGACTTGAGTATAGATTTCCCTAGAACATTGTCACAATACCACACTAGTGGTTCTCTTATTTATTCATGTTTAGTTCAAATGACAATTTACAGTAATAGCATTTAAAAATATCACCAACAATCAAGCCATTACATTCTGTCTCCATAGATGTAGGCTGCATTGACATTACTTAACTGAGAGTTGCCTTGCATTGGTTCCAAACTTCATCTCTGGGCACTGGCAGCTCACATTTGGAAATGTCTCAGTCTGTCACCTGGTATCATAGAGTCTTTTCAGCCCTGGCAAAGGAGATTGTCATTTTCCTTCCAACTGCCTGGCATATATTTGTGTGAAAAATATGCCTGTCTAGAAATTAAACTTGGCGGCATACTGTAGATTAACCCTCTGTTTATCTGTTAAGACACATTAATATTCATATGGCACAATAACCCCCTTTCCTTCCTCCCAGGTCAGCTCATGTAAAAAGGGCCATAATAAATTTATGAATTGCAGAAGCAGAACTAATCAACTACATAAGCAGAAGTAAGCACCATTGTATCCGTGATTATTTCCTTTGGTGCTTACCAGGTTTTCCACCTCACTTTACTTGAATTTAAATCTGTTCTGTTAAATTAAATGCTACAATGCACCACCCAGTAGCATGATGTTTATTTATAAAATCGCTCCTAGGCCCTTATTGGTCCTCTAGATACTCCTGTAGGAAAGGATACTATAGCTACCTGAAACCTGTGCTTTGTTCAATTGCTTTTTAATTGATACCCCAAGCCAACAAAAGAAGACTCTTTCCAGGCTTTAGTCTCACTGAATTCTGATTAGAAAGATTTATTAAACAGAATGGGGTACGATTATGACAATTTTAGCACTGAATTGTTTCTCACTTAGCACCAATTTACACCATGCACATTGGGTTGGATAATTTATATTCTTTCTAACCTGTCTATGATACAGGGAAGAGATCTCTTCATTGGTTTTGGAGAAACTTGTAGCTGGCTGTTTCAAAACAATCTCCTGAAATACTATCAGTCTGAGAATCAGCTGGGACTGGTAAAAGAAAATAACCTGGCTCTACACAATAGATGACAGAGAACTTATTTTGTTGTTAAAGCGGCATTTTGTGACCAGTCATGCCTAATGGGTCAGCCATTTTTATGAATTCTTCTGTGGTAACCATTTTTAAGAGCACTTGAAATGCTTCCATATGTGTTCATTGACCATCACCCCAAAGGAATGTTCGCTCTATTCTGGAAGAATCAAAGGCAGATAATAGTTTTATGAAATTATTTTAATATTGGTAAGTATGAAGAAAGAGAAAGAGAGGGAGGGAGAGGGAGCATTTGAACTTAAAACTATTACAGATTTTGATAAAGAAGTCATTTCTGAAGATGTGCTTGCTAATTTCAGTCTTTTATATGTTTATGCATTTTGGCGTAAGTTCTTGCCAGAATAGCGTATGAATATATTTCCTTTTTTAGATGTGGAATATCAGCCACACCAGATGTATAGATGCTCAGAGTCCCATTTCTTTTTCTCATGATGTGTGTTTGTGTATATAGTAATATACAGTATATAGTATATTACTAGTAAATGCTGAGCTTGTTGATCAGAAAGGTCGGCAGTTGGGCAGTTCGAATCCCTAGTGCTGTGTAACAGAGTGAGCTCCTCTTACTTCTCCCAGCTTCTGCCAACCTAGCAGTTCGAAAGCATGTAAAAATGCAAGTAGAAAAATAGGGACCACCTTGGTGGGAAGGTAACAGTGTTCCATGCTCCTTCGGCATTTAGTCATGCTGGCCACATGACCATGGAGACGTCTTCAGACAGTGTTTCTTCGGCTTTGAAATGGAGATAAGCATCGACTCCTAGAGTATGGAACAACTAGCACATACGTGTGAGGGGAACCTTTACATACATACATACATACATACATACATACATACATACATACATACATGTGTGTGTGCTGTATAAATGTTGTATAAGTGACAAACTAGATTTAAATTCCTTCCAAATACCACTGAACAGTGATTACCAAATCAAATAAGTTTTATTATCAGAAATATTCAGGGATGCAAAATTGGAAGAGTTTCAGAGAAATTGTAAAAAATGGAAGCCCTCTCCCCACAAATAGTAGAATAGTAGAAAAAGCTCAGATAGCAATAATTGCACATAGAAAGGAAAAAACTTCAATTGTGGTTGAAAAAAGAAAGTATGGATATTTAATATGGTAATATTATGGAATAGAAAATAAAAAATTGGAGGTCACAAAGTATCAAAATTGAAGTTTATAAGATTATGATATAAAGTGGCCATGGTAGTTCCAGTGATTATTGACACACTGAGTGCCCTATCAAAACTTCATGAATGGCAATTTCCATCTGTCAGTTACAAAAGGCCAAACTGTTTGGACATTCACATATATATTACACCAACACTTTGCAACTTCCTAGATTGGGAAGAACTTGATTCATATGAATACTTGCTCAAGAACTGGCAGCTGTGATTTTCACATTTTTGAAAATATAATAAACATCGGAAGCAATATTTGAACACCACTGTCATTGACAAAATTACCATCAGTCAATTGCAAAAGGCAGCTTTACTTGGAACAGCTTATGTTCTGTGACAATACCTTTAACAACATCTCCCTATCCAAAATTCCTGGGGAAAATTCAGTAGGTAACTAAAAATGCTAAATTAAGTTTAAACATCTGGCTGACTCTGCATGAACCATAAAAATAATAAACCATAAAAAATAATAAACTGTATTCTTAGACTACCTTAATATTCTTAGGTCTTTGGTTAGGACTTGAATTATTGAGTTTCCACCCATCTTAGACTGGGAATCTAATTGTGGACTATCCTCAGTTAGATTCCTATGCTAATAATAAAAATATGTGGAAACATGATGTTTTCTGTACTGCACAATAGATCCTACTATGTAAAATGCAGTATCATATAGCTTTATATATGAGAAGGAAGGATTCCTCTAGATAACTTAGACCGGGAGGGGGGGGGGCAGGAATTACATAAGATGTAATTTATGCCCTGAATCAGAAACAAAATATGCTTTAGTTTTTGGATTAAAAAAATACAAACTTTGGGAAGTTTGCTGTTGGAACAGTAAACATTATGAAAATTTCCCTTAGATAAATTTAAAAAAAATAGAATTTATTATTTAGGTGTTTCCATACTATTTTTACATACTGCCTTTCTGCCCCATTTAAGAAAATGATTTGCTACCATGTTTTCCCAAAAATAAGACAGGGTCTTTAACCCTCGAAATAAGCGCTTGGCTTTATTTTCAGAAAGGTCTTATTGCTTTTGAGGTGCAGTAGGCAACGAGCATGGTCACCTCATGGCTACTGCTGTGTTGCAATATTTTGGGGGGAGGGCTTATTTTAGTGCATGTGCTCAAAAGCCTGATTGGGCTTATTATCTGGAGAGGTCTTATTTTTTGGGGAAAGAGGGTATCTCAAGCATAATAAAAGAAGGAAAACTGATCTGAAAATCTAATGCTTAGAAAGATTCTGGCACAATCAAGAGCCCTGGGAAAAAATCCAGTGTTTAAAAAATACGGCTACAGAACAGTTAGTGTCATTGAAAGAGAGCTCAATTCTCATTATCAGGAAGCATGAGAGGCACATCTGCATCTTATCAGATACTTGGCATATTAAGTCCTAGGAACAGGGGAAAAAAACTCCTGTGATTCGAAAACAGTATGTGAATCAGTCCAGCAAGACCTGAAACAAATGATTGAAGCAGAGCTTCTCCATCAGGAGAGCTGATCTCTATTCTCTTGAGCTCGATCAGCTGCCAGGGCCAGATGAATGTACAAAGGAAGGAAGGCATGAGTGAAAAGTGAGGACAACAAATGTTCTGTTTCATTAACACTTTTGTAACCTATGGAGCTTGGTGTGCTCAACTTTGCTATAAAAAGGCTCTTTTGCTTCTTTTTTTAATAGTGTCAAAAGGAAAATAGGTAAAGGGATGCCATTGATTGTTGCATGGATTTTCTCTCTTTATGAATTCCCATGAGCCTTATCACTTTAGCAGGGGGTTAGAGTAGGCAGTGTCTTCTACTCAACTTTGATTCATGGGAACTGTCTGGACAAGCCCACACACTTTCCTTGGAAATGTTTTTGGAAGTGGTTTAATCTTGTCTTCTTTCTAGAGTCATAGAACTCTAGAACTCATAGTGACTCATTTTCTAGTCTAGTGCCTTTAACCCTACACCAAATTGGCTGTTCCTCTTTAGCACCACTTTTTAATAGCCATTATCACTTGTGAACAGTTGGTCAAATTCAATAGGAGGAAATTGAGCTCATACTGAAAAAGGAAACAAAAAGGAAAGAGCTTACAAAACGTGTGATTCATAAGACTATGGGATAAGTCAGAATTTTAAAGGGAAAAACTATACAGCATTTGCCAGTGCTCTCTGCCGTTTAACATCTAGGAAAAAATGGGGAGAAGAAAGCAGCTCTGACTTCCACTTTACTGGTCCTGCATTAGCCAAAAGTGAGAGAATCTACAATCTAAAACTAGTGAAGACACGGATCTTTAACATGAACACTAAAAGCTACTAAAATTCATGTAATAAGCAATAAATCGCATCATTATATGATTTCATTAGAACCAGCAGTGATTAGTTGTAGTAAAATGCATTTTTCATCATCATCTCACTTTGCCTTTATTCAAAATAATACATAACATTCAGTGGTGGGTTTAAAAAAATATTACTACTGGTTCTGTGTGTGGGGCTTATTTGGTGGGCGCGGCTTGACAGTCATGTGACTGAGTAGCAGTGGCTTGGTGGTCATGTGATCTGGTAGGAGTGGCTTGGCTGTCATGTGTCTGGGTGGTCATGGCCAATCTAGCTGTCCATTTTGTCAATTTAGCAGTCCATTAAACAATACATAGCAGCCCTCTTTTCTATTTTTAATACTGCATGAGGCTTTTGCTGTAGGTTTATTTTTTACTAGGAGGGAGAGTTTCGCAGTGCCTGGGGATTTCTGGAAATTTCTCCTCTGTGTTAGAGGAACTAAAATAACCAAGATAACATAAGGTCTCCTGTTGGAGCAGGGGGTTGGACTAGATGACCTCTAAGGTTCCTTCCAGCCCTGGATTGCCATGCTGTTTCAAAACATCTTCTGAAGCTGCATGTAGTGCCAGGTTTGTATCCTTCCTTCCTCTCCTTTTTCTCTCTCTCCCTTCCTCTATCCATTCATTCATATCTCATTCACTTTCCCTTCCCTTTTTCTCCCTTCCCTCCCTCCCTCCCTCCCTCCCTCTCCTGCCAGAAGTCTTCAAACTTGGGAGCTTTAAGACTTGTGGACTTCAACTCCCAGAATTCTCCAGCCAGCAGAGCTGAATTCTGGGAGTTGAAGTCCACAAGTCTTAAAATTCCCAAGTTTGAAGACCTCTCTGCTCCATGCACCCGGGGTTTCCCAAATGGTGAGGATTTCTGTCTTTCTTTCTCTCTTGAAGCCTCCCCCGCTTTTGTTCCCAGGGGGCTGCAGGGATGGACCTAGCAGGCCTCCCTGAAGCCTCCTGGGACCCAAAATGGGGTCGGGAAGGGGCAGGGAAAGGTAAGGTTCTGTGCCTGGTGGGGATGGTGTGAGAGTGCAGCAAGTTTGGGAGGGGGGGGCTAGTGAGACTTACCTGTAGGCAGGAGGAGGAGGCAGCTCAGTTGGGGCACAGAGCAGGCAGCTTAGGCAGCCATGTGGCAGCTTAGGCAGTGAAGCCACCTGGGAGGTATGGAGTGACTGAGTGGGGTGAGTGGGTGGGGCATTTGCACTTAAAATGGTCTGTGCATGCCCACAATATTGAAAAAGGAAAAAAATACATTTTTTTCAATGAAGATTGTTCTGCACATGGGCAGAACAGAAAATCAAGATGTTGCTGCCGAGGATAGAATTTGTACGGTCACATGTCCGCCAGAGTTAATACCTATTCAGCCGAACCATACCGTACAGGTAGAAACCCACCTCTGATAACTTTACTCAAACCCAAAACAAACTCAAGCCCTGCAAAATAGAGCAATATTATAAGAACTACACTTCAAGCAGAATTTAGGGGAAATGATCTTACAAAGATGAATATAAACTTGTGTTTAAAGCGGCCTGAAGTGGGATTTTTTCTTTTCTCTCCTTCCTCCTTACAAATTCATGTTATTATTCCAGCACATAATAATGGTAAAGGATTATTGGATTTCTTTTAGAATATATGTGTTAAATGTAAGAATCAATGAGCCCTCAAAATATTGAGTTTGTGTTCGGAGAAGGAAGGAAATCTATGTGAGCAATGAAGTTAAATTGATACTATATAGGTGGTAATTAATTAAATGTAGGTCTTGTTGACTGAGTTAATAAAACTCTATCTGATAATTTCTACTAGCATCCAGATTAAATGATTTTGTTAACAAACTTTATTATCATACCACCAATGTTGTGCTATCTGCTCAGGACGCTAACAGTGAAGCAAATGAACTATTGATCTCACACATTTTTAGAGTAGCCTTTAGTGTATAAGTACTCACTGAAATTGTCAAAGGGTAAAATATACCTGAAAAATAAGAGAAAAGAAAGGATGGCCTTGGGGTTAAGAATGAAAGCCAGGGGCTATGGAAGGAGGTAATGAAAGATATAAAATCGAACAACTCAACCTTTGAGCAATCAGCTACAGAGATATCATATCATGCTTTTAGAAACATTTAGCGGTAACAGTTTAATTCCCAACTTTACTATGATCTATATATCCTGCTGCACAGCTAGATTTTTTTATATATAGGTAATCTCCATTTTTGTGATAAGGAGAAAAATAAATTGCATATATTAAGTAATATGCTAACTTAATTGGCTCACTGAGTGGCTGACTAAGCTTTATATTTATATATTTGGTAGTCAATTAAGTTCTGAAAAGACTTTCTGAGAAAAGTCAGTCAGTTGTAATTTCTCAATCCTGCCAGTGTCAATAATAATAGGGTTCTTCTTTTTGGATTTAACTTAATAACATATTCCTCTTTTGGGACTGAAGTCACAAGTGGGGTTCCTCTTTTAGGACTTTTAGTGAACATCTTAGTGGTTGTCCTACCTTTTATCAGTAAACCTTATTAAGTTGTTATATTTATCTTTATGGTGTAAAATAATCCCAATTGCTTTTCTCCTGATCTACAGTATTTGCATTAAAAATCATAGAAACTAGATGCCTTATTTTGCGAGTCGGTTTGAGTTCTTCCCTTGGACTTCAGAGGAGAATAATTCTGCCCAAGGACTATAGAAATTAACTTTATAATGCAACTCTGTACATACTTGGTCCATAATACTGAGCAGCCAAATATAGGTACAGTATGCTCTGTTAGATTGCATTCCTGTATGTATTACAGTTGATATCCAATTCCACGTAACAGAAGAAAAATGATTGTTTTTCTTCCCTGTGTTTGCTCTATTGTATTTGTTTTGTAAGATTTAATAAGTGGAACAGATGTACATAACAGCCAATGAAAATAACCAAATAATACATGAAGTACATTAGGAACTCTCTTGGACTCAATTGGTTTGAACATTTAAAATTATTCCCTGGGCTTTAAGGATAGGCAAAAAATAATTTGTGCGGCCCTTGTGCTCTCTGGGCTTGGATGTTTTCTTGCAGATGTTTCATTACCAAACTAGGTAACATCATCAGGACTAGCAAATATTTTTTTTTACCAGTAAAAAAAATAATAACACCCTAGTTCTCATTTTAATAGGAATGATTCTAATTTGACCATCCCAAATTGTTAAATAAAAGGGAAAAGTTCATTCTTCATTTTCCAAGCTTTCCTAAATTTTTGCATTAATACTCCGAGTGTCAAGTGTCTGACTAGCAGATATAAAAGAAGCAAACTCTCTCGGGAACTTTGGATCCGAAAAGTAAACCTTTATTGGATACACTATTTTGGCACTGAAGGATTAAAACCAGCTCTGCTTTTCCCACACAAAGGTTTGCTTAGTTAAACAATAGCTTTCCTTTCTCCCCACCCCTGGGTGTTCACATTGGCCAATTATGAAATGGCCTTTTGTTATGGGGAAAATCCATCTCCTTCTCAGGCACCTGCAGCCATGACCTTGATGATTTCCAGGCTCTCATGATTTGTGCACAAAACATCAGCATTCCATTTCACCCTTCCCACCCACCAGTTCAAAGGCAAGTTGAATAACGATAAGATTCAAAAGAGCTAAGCAGTTCATTCTGGACACCAAGAGAAAAATCTGAAAGAAAATCATGTACAAATTAAACAATTGATTAAAAATATCCTATAAATTCAAGAGATATTTGTTTTAAAAATTATTTTCTTCTACAGGGCTTTGTGAGCTAATGCCAAATATAACAGTTCACAATCAGCTGCTTTGGATTTCACTAAGATTGCTTTCCAGGCAGCAGAAAGCAATACTTTTGAGTGACACCTCAATAAATACTGAATCTGTAATCAAGAATTTCCTTAGCTATGTTTACTGCATTGGAGAGATTCTTAGCCAAGTTTTAAAATATTTGCAATTACTCCTACTATAATTCTAGGATGCTGGACATAAATTATTCCACTTGCAAATTCCATCTCACAATGTTGAAGTGACTTAATTTACTGGTTCTGATTTTTAAAATTTTTAATATACCTATTAATAATGCTGGCACTAGCAATGATAAATCTTCACCTGGATATGTAAAAAGATATGACTTGAGATTAATGAAAATTGCTTGTAAAATATTTTCCTGTTAAGCAAATGAAGTTCTTGTTTGCAGAATTTGAAATTAATGCTATGAAAGAAACTGTCTTACAATTTTTGTAAATTTAGGAAACAAGCAGGCACATTTCTGTGAGGGGGAACTGTAGGAAGATGAAGCCAATTCAATCAACCTGCCCAAGGCACCTGATGGACCCAATGTGGTTTCATAAGGTCTTTGCAGTTTCTAAAACTCTATTACATGGTTCAGAAGAGGCTCTTGTTACAATTTGTGCCTATGCAGATTCTGTAGGTATGGATCTCATAGAGCTTCATGGTTCACCAAAGGGCTCAGAAAGATGAAGCGATGAAAGAGATGCTTAGAGAGCCACTGGAGGAATACAAAGAGTGAAGCTGAGTGAACACAGGTAAGAGACTACATTGACCTCAACTTTGTGGCAATAAGAGCAGCAAAGCATAATTATGTCTACGCCCTTATTGTAGGTAGCCATCTGGCAGGACTGTTTTGTGTAACTATGGGTCTCCTGGGTAAGAAGGAACTGGGGAACATTTGTAGGGTTGCTGTGAGGAATATTTTTGACATCTATCAGATAAAGTCACTCAACTTTCCTCAGAGTCGGAATCTGGCTGGGCAAATCTATTGGAGGTGACAAAGAAACATCTGAGCATAGTCATCTGGGAGGAACTCAAACCAACTGTTTTTGAGCAAATTGATAGGGTCTTGGGCAGAGGTGGGTTGCTCCCAGTTTAGCCCAGATAAGGCAAACCAGTAGTAGCAGCGGCGGGAGGCTCTGACCCAACTACTCGGATGCTTCTGCACATGCACAGATGTTTCTGCGCATGTGCAGAAGCATTGTGCACACCCGCATGAGCGAACTGGTAATAAAAAAAATGGAAATCCACTACTTTCCTTGGGGCTGTGAGTTCCAATGTTCCTGGACTCATGGTTCCTGCTCAAGAAGCAGGGGGCAACAATGGCTTGGGTGTGGAGGGAATTGCACAGATTTGTCTCATATGCCAATTGCACCCTTTCCTGGACCAAAGGACTTACTCATGATCACTCATGATGTCATAGCAATAGCGATAGCAGTTAGATTTATATACCGCTTCATAGGGCTTTCAGCCCTCTCTAAGCGGTTTACAGAGTCAGCATATTGCCCCCACAGTCTGAGTCCTCATTTCACCCACCTCGGAAGGATGGAAGGCTGAGTCAACCTTGAGCCGGTGAGATTAGAACCGCTGAACTGCAGATAACAGTTAGCTGAAGTGGCCTGCAGTACTGCACCCTAACCACTGCGCCACCTCGGCTCTCATATCTCATGTGGATTACTGCAATGTGTTCTACATGGGGCTGCTCTTGAAGACCATCTGGAAACTTCAACTGATCCAGTATGCAGCAACATGCACAGTAAGGGGAGGGCTCTAGCTTTGCCCATGTAACATTTATGTTGCATGAGATGCATTGGCTTGCAGTCAGCAAGTGCAATTCAAGGTGCTGATCATCACCTTTAAAATCCTATATGGGCCAAGGCATCTGCAAGAACACCTTTTCCTAAGGACATCTATCTATCCTACCAGGTCATAGAATTGGGCATGCTTTTAATCCCCCTTCTCTTAAATACCGGTATTATCTGATGAGAGCTAGGAAGCCAGCCTTTTCCTTTTCCTGCCCTATGGAACATCTTGGTCCCTGAAGTTTGGCAGGCTTCCATCCTTTAAGCCTTCAATAAGACTTTAAAGATTTAAATTCTTTAAATTCTAATGTGCGGTCATGTATTCTTCTCCCATTCCCCCCCCCCCCCAAGTGTTGGGAGAAGAATACATGACCGCACATTAGAACTGATCGATGCCAGGGTTTGTTGTTTTTAATGTTTTATTCAGTTGAGCTTTATAGAGTTTTAAAATGTTTTTTTTATTTATTGGATGCCACCCAGAGTTGGTTTAAAGGCTGTATAAATGTTTGAAAATAAATAAATCAGAAAGGGGTTAAAAATTATGCTGCCATCATAAAATGCCAATATGGTTTGCCTATACTGAAGTACACTGTTTAGCTCTGTTCCCCGTATTTGAAAAAGAATTTTATCAGCGCTGCAAAAATACAGAAAACAGCAACAAAAAGATCAGGGCCTTCTAACATCCTCCATATGTGCAAAGATTTTACCAAGGTTGTAAAATCATACATGACATAAAGAAAGTTGACAGTATTAGGACCAGGCATAAGCAGTGAACCTGACTGAAAGCGTAGTTTTAATAGACAAATGTCAGACAGTATAATTAATTTATACTAACATCCATTGCCACAAGATATGATGATGGTCGCTGACCTGGATGGCTTTAAAAGGGGTATTAAATAAATTTTAGCTCTATTAAGTCTATTAAGGAGGCTAGGATTTATGTGGGCTGGACAATTCACTGTTACCATGGGTTGAGGACAGTATATCTCCAAATATTAGTTCAGTTTTCTCCACATATGAGAGAATATGTCACTGTTTTCTGCTTATAAGGATCTCAAAGATATCTCAAGAGGTCCTCTTCCAGATATACTTAGGAAATAAAAATAGCGGGTGACACTTTATTTTGAAGCTGTGTTCACAAAAGAGAAAAAAGTAGACAGCATATTGGAAGTCTGGCAGAATGCTAGTGGATGAGATGAAAGTAGAGTGTGTGTATGTGTATTAAACCCTTGATATTACCTGAAATACTTTTGATATTTTTCTTATGCCTATGCTGCAATTTTGAAGTCAGTGTAGATTTTTCTGAGCATCACCTGTTTGCCCTCTATAAAAAAAATATTGTGTCCTCTGAGAAGGTCTGTATATGATTAATATTTGGGTCTCACACTTTACCCTTGCCTTGTATTCTGTTTCTTGGCTGAGTTATTTGACTTTGAGGCTCAACCATTTGCCTGCTGAGGATTGGGGCTTTTCTGTTTTTATTCTATTTGGTTATTGTGAGCCACTCTGGATCATCATGTGAGATAGGCAGCCATAGAGGCTCTATGAATAAACAAACTATGGAATCTTCCAGAGAACAATGCTTCTGTAGTTTGGAATTCAGCTATTACCTTTATTTTTTATTTTAGTTCTTGAGAATTTTTTTTAGTTTTAGCAGGAGTTGGTATGTGTGTGTCTGTGTGTCTGTATGAAATGTATGATTTATGTCAGTATCAGTTACGATGGCTACATTATAAGGGATCATTTTCTTTTAATTCTGTAGATGTACCCATTGGTTCAAAAACTCTGGAAATTCTTGATCTAGGCAGTGCAGAGAAACACATATGCATTTTTGTGTACAATCCTCAAATTTGTGAGCATATAGATAGATAGTCCTTTGAGTTCAAAGAAGATACACTGTTGTGCAATTCATATGTGGACAATTTTAGTCTGGAAGCAAAAAGGCTAGCACAATAGAGGAACTGGAAGTAATTGTTGTGATAACTATGGGGATCCTTCTATGATGCCACATGTTTTTTTTGTCAGCTTTTGTCAGAGCCTGTCTTCAAATCCAGTGGACACTTCGAAGAACAGAGTTTGCCAGGGGGTTCTGTCAGCAGTCACAGCAGCCACAGCTTCTACCATCCTTTTCTGGATGTCACATAGGATTTCCTTCACAGTGTCTTTTTTTGTGTTTATATGGACAATCTCAAGTTCTCTTCCCAGTCTCCACTGTATCTGGAAATAACTGACAAGGCATAAAGTGACCATTGTGATTACATGTCTCACCTACTGCATCTGGGCTCTGACACTCAGGGACTCAATGCTGTTAGATTTCATGCAATCCGGGAATTCATATTAGAGAATGGTCCTGCCAACAAATGCCAAGGATGGAACAGAGAAGGGTGCATGTGAAATTTCTCTAGTTGTTTGATATGTCATCAGTACAAAGTCCAGGACTCACATCCATGTAGGAGAGAAGGGTTAAGCACAGCTCTGTAGGTTTTCAGCTTTGTGTAGATATAGATGTTGTTTGCAGTCACCCTAGAATCTGGCTGGTTTTTGATACTGAACTCTGTTTCTTGGTCCAAAATCACATTCTTTGAGAGGATACATCCCAAGTATTTGAAACTGTTTATATTTGTCAGCTGGGTGTCATCAGTAATGATGTTTGGTTCTACAAGGATGGTATTTGGCATGGGTTGGTAAAGTACTTCAGTCTTGTCCAGGCTAATAGTCAGGGCAAAGAGTGTAGCAGCATCTGATAATTTGTTAAGCATCAACTGTAGATCATTACCTTCTTTGTGCCCAGGATGCACAGTCATCAGGAAAGAAGGTTTCTTGAATGTCTATATGGAGGCACTGTATCTGTGCATTCAACTAGCAAAGGTTAAACAAAGAGAAGTCCAATCAGTATCTGATGTATGTTCCCTTCTTCAGACCTTGAACAGCATATGACAAGATGTAAGCAAAGAACAGAGTGAACAGGACTGCTTCACCCCACTGGAAATGGCAAATGCAGCTTTAATGTATCATCATTGTAAAGGTCCTGTCCTGTCATTCCATTGTGCAGTAGATGAATCATCTTCACAAATTTCCTGGGGCATTCATAATGTCACAGGATGGTCCAGAGAGCCTCCCTGTGTACAATGTCAAACCTGTTTGTCAGGTCAAGGAAGATAGAGTAAAGAGGTTTGTGCTACTTTTATGTACTTGATTTGTCCCATGGCAGATAACCATGTCTGCTGTACTCTACTCTGGATGAAAGTCACACTGCTCCTCTAGGAGGTTCCTTTCTGAGACAATAACAAGTCTGTTCAGAAGAAAACAGGCTAACTCTTGCCTACGATGGGCAGCAATGAATATCCCTATAGTTTCCACAATCTGATTTGTTTCCCTTATTTTTATACAGAGCCATGGTGGGGAGAACAATTACAAAAATCACTGGGCATCTCCTCTGTGACCCACATGTCTTCTAAGATACTTTGGAATGCCTGAATCTAGTGCTTTGAAGATATCAGCAAGAACACTGGATCATATTGGTTGAAAACGTTTGAAAATTACTGATCTAGGCAGTCCTTATATCTTTCTAAGCATTTGTGTGAATCATCCTCAGATTTGTGAGCATAATACTATAAATTATAGCTGAAAGGTTCTTAATTCCTCATACAGCTTGTCATGTAATGTACCCTGGTTCTAAATATCTGTTTCCCTATTTCAATTCATTCTATTGTTCCCCTCTGAGATTCCTATTATCACTTTCCTGTATAATTTTATTTAATTTATATATCAAATTTAGAGAGTGCCCAACTCACTTATGGAGGGACATGCTGCTATCCTTTTCTGTATCCGATGTAGGTAATATGCCTGAAAAATGCATGTGACTTCCAGATTTCCTCACCACCGGAAAGACTAAGCTGTACTTGTTAAACTAAAATCCTGTTGAAGTATATAGAAGTGCAGTATCATTGAATATGGAATGCTGGCTAATACTCTGCAAATTTGCATAGTATAAAGCAAGAATTGCATTTGGTATGGATGTATTCTCCTTCTAAATTGGTACGTTATTGTTGCAAAGAAGAGTCATCCTGGATTTTTTTTTTGTTCCATTTGTATCATAATTGTGATATATTAGCATGATTTGCCTCTAATGTTAGACCTGAGGCACTTCTCAGAAATTATGTCTTTCTTTTCCTATGGCAGTGACAAAAAGGCATACTTTGGTTTGCTCCTTGAAAAGAAGCAAGTTAAATTTGCATATGACTAAATTTATAGTGCTCCAAAGCATCATTTTACCTGAGGAACAATTGTAAATATGCATTGCAAAGGAAACGGGAGAAGAAAGCTCCCTTGTCAGAATCACTGGTTTGTTATCCTTATAAGCAAAGTAAATTATACACACTGAATACAATGGAGACAGGCAAGATATTTAAATTTACTTTATCAGTAATTACTCTTTACAAGTAATTAATATGTAATGTATGCATGAGAAGCTTTCCTGCAATTAATGAGGCAATGCACGCTGGTCTGGAGAAGATTGGTGTTCCCAGTTGCCTTCTCTTCACCTTTTCAGAAAGAATATTCAGCGTGTTACTAAAAATATATTTTGAAATGGGAGCTTTCTACTCTTCATTTCTAAGGACAATGTGGGCTCCCTCCAGTTTTATTAGCAAGACTCTCACCATTCGTTATGTTATATTAGCCACCTGGTTATTATTTGAATAAAAATTTGGGGGATGCTTTTCCTAACTGTGTGGGTGCTGTCTTTTTAATTCCTTTTCATGATAGCTATCAAGAGGCTTCTGTGTTAATTTTTACTCAATAGAGATGTGTAAATCTTATCTACACAATCTTATCTAGTACATTTTTGAAGCAGCCTTCTAACTAATTGTTCAGGTTTTATTTTAAAAAAAATTGTCACTGGAACATAGAAATATATTTATTTAACTTATATGATGCCCATCTCACCAAAGAAATCTGTTATTTCTAGATTTAACAAATGAAGTTTTGCTAATGTAGGCATCTTAGATATATGAAGTTGTGCTATTAGGGAAATGTATCATAAGAAACTAAGCATATTCTTTATGTTCCTGTAGAAAGCAATTAGAAGAAATTATGGCTTCATTTGGGCTGGCTCGTGCCAATTGAATTTATGCAAAACATACTTGTTACTGAAATCCAGATATACTTAACAGCATTAATCTGAAAACAAATATTTAATTGTACTTGATGAGTTAGGCAAAAGTTTCTTCCTATAATATGACAGAGAAGCTCCTATCTTGGGCCATACTTCCTAAATTTAATTAGTGTTAAAAACTGGCTTGTTTTATAAGATGATCCATTTTTAACCCTAGAAAATTGCTTTCCTTATGACTAATAAATTAAACAAATTATATCTTTTTCATACACTGTGGTGGGCTCATAAATCCTCCAAGCAGTTAGCTACTAGTTCCACTTGATTACCTTTTCCATTACTGTTTTTTATAATCCTTGCAGGAGTGGGAAATTCATTCGGTTTTAATAACAAGAGAGAAAAATTGATGAGAGGCTTGTTTAATTAGTGAACTACATCCTGGATTTTTTCATTGTCTCAGAAGCTGAGAAGTAAATTGATAGACAGATCATTTTTGTGCTTTGGCTGATAAGCCTACTCATCTCTTTTTAAGTATTCAAGTGTACTTCAGGAGGCAAGGGATGCATTCTGCTACAAACAGGCATCACCTGGGACAGCAGGGCTTCTGAGACACTTTACCTAATAGCGTAGAAGACTGAGGTCAAAAGTTAGTTGAGAGCTATTGCTAACCACTTCATTAATTACCAATGCTTTTGAAAATCCTCTTCTGAAGCTTCTTGTAACAGGACTTCCCTGTTGTGAGACACAGCTAAAATAATTCTTATTGCCCGAGTATTATCTCAAAACCAAAGCTATTTTTTTAACCTAGATATATCATGAGGTACATGTCTCTGAATTTGTTCTGCGTCTCAATAGCTGTTCAGTACTAGTCTTGTTTCAGAAGAAAGAAGAAAAACTAGAAGAGCCCATGATTAAGGTGACCAGACGTCCCGATTTCAGCGGGACATTCCCTCTTTTGAACAATTTGTCCCGCATCCTGGGTTTTTTCTAAAAAGTCTCGATTTTTTTTAAGTTACGAAAAAGCCTCCAGCTGCCTTGAGGCTCTCCTAGCAACTGGGAATGTATATTCTTCGAGCCGAGCGCATTCCTGCCCGTGCGTCCTTGGGAGCTGTTGCCAATGGCTGAGGGAGGAGAAGACTTTACTCCATGTGGAGACCGCGGGCTTCTCTCACGGATTTTTTCTTCTTCTGTTGCTTTGAGCAGCCCTTCCCTCCCCCCTCTCTTTCTCTCTCTCTCTCGGAGCTGGCAGGCTGCTTCCGAGGCTGTCCAAGCTCAGCCACTCCCCCTCCCCCCGGACTTCTGCTTCGTCTCGGCTGCTCGGGGCTTCTAAATGGGCATTGCGTGTTGTTTGGGGATGGGATTACTGTGCCATAGAAACACAGTGTATGTCTCACGTGGCTGATAACCTGGTCTCTATACAGAAGAGGTAATTTTAAAAACTTCAGAGCGAATCCAGAAAGAGGGGAGAAAGAGGCTGAAGGAGTGTTTGCACAGGAGGGGGAATTTATAAACTTCCCAGTGAATCCAGAGGAGGGGAGAGAGAGAGAGAGAGAGAGAGAGAGAGAGAGAGAGAGAGAGAGAGAGAGAGAGAGGCTGAAGGTGTGCACAGGAGGGGGAATTTATAAACTTCCCAGTGAATCCAGAGGAGGGGAGAGGGAGAGAGAGAGGGAGAGAGAGAGAGAGAGAGAGAGAGAGAGAGAGAGAGAGAGAGAGAGAGAGAGAGAGAGAGAGAGAGAGAGAGAGATTGAAGGTGTGCACAGGAGGGGGAATTTATAAACTTCCCAGTGAATCCAGATAGGGGAGAGGGAGAGAGAGAGGGAGAGAGGGGGGCTGAAGGTGTGCACAGGAGGGTGAATTTATAAACCTCCCAGAGAATCCAGAGGATGGGAGAGGGAGAGGGAGGGAGGGAGGGAGGGAGGGAGGGAGAGAGAGAGAGAGAGAGAGAGAGAGGCTGAAGGTGTGCACAGGAGGGGGAATTCATAAACGTCCCAGTGAATCCAGAGGAGTGTGTGTGTGTGTGTGTGTGTGTGTGTCAGAGAGAGAGAGAGAGAGAGAGAGAGAGAGAGAGAGAGAGAGAGAGAGAGAGACTACCACTAAGTATTGTAGCTTCTGATTCTTGATGAATGTATTCTATTTTATTTTTCTTTATATACACTAAGAGCATATTCACCAAAGACAAATTCCTTGTGTGTCCAATCACACTTGGCTAATAAACCTATTCTATTCTATTCTATTCTATTCTATTCTATTCTACTCTATTCATTTCTATTTCAATTCTAATAAGGAGTTTAGCTTCTCTCTCTTGAAAATGTAAGCTAGCATAAGGCATTATAATGCAAGCTAGCTTTAGCTTTCAAACAGTTCATTTAGTGACCAAAGTTACAATGGCATTGAAAAAAAGTGACTGATGACCATTTTTCACACTTAGCGACCATTGCAGCATCCTCATGGTCACGTGATCAAAATTTTGATGTTTGGCAACAGATTCGTATTTATGATGGTTTCAGTGTCCTGGGGTCATATAATCACCTTGTGTGACCTTTTGACAAAATATAAAAATTTTAATCAAGACACCCCCACCCCCCCGGTCAATGGTGTCCCTCTTTACCAATCTGAAAATCTGGTCACCTTACCCATGATGTGCTTAGATCTAAGACCAAAATGGTGGCACAGGTGATTTCCTCCTGCCATCCTTTCTCTTGCTGGGATCTATTTTTCTGCTTAAAATCTTACACTCTACTAACTACTAAATGGGCATCAGTAACATATATTTACACTAAATTTATGTTCTGTTTTATGCTGATCTGTTGTAGAAACACCATAATTAGCCATTTCATTTCCCACTCCTTGTCGGTATGAATACAGAAGTGGTTGAGGGATAGTTAGAATTGTAATAAACCTAAGAGAAGCAAGCAGAAAGCAATTAGCTAAACACTGACAGGTTGACATCAGATAAGAGAAGTAAATTCTAAGATAGCTTGGAAAAGAGAAAAAACAAACAATATATGATTTGAAGCCTCCAAATCCTCATTTTATCATTTATTAGGTTTTTGTCTCACCTTTATTTTTTGTCAGTTCAATGCATCATACATATCTGAGGTTCGTGCCTACTTTCCACACAACAAGAAGGTGGTAGCAAAACCAAGCAAAACCAAGTATTTAATAGTGCGTGCCATACCATGTGAATCCTACAAGTGACAAGAAAATAGGGGCAGTCAGGAATAACACAGGTTATGTAGATAGTAAACATAGGTTCAATAAAAATGGACTCAAATGTCTATACACCAATGCACAGTATGAGGAATAAACAGGGTGAATTAGAAATTCAAGTAAAAGAGGGCAGATACGATATTGTTGCCATTACAGAAACTTGGTGGGATGAAACCGACAAATGGAACATACAGCTAGAAGGATTTAAATTATTTAAAAGAAATAGACCAAATAAAAGAGGAGGTGGAGTTGCACTATATATAAGAAATAATTACCCCTCTACAGAAATAGAGCACAACAATGATGAGAACTATCTTGAATGCATTTGGGTCAATATTAAAGGTTGGGGGGGAAATGACATTGCCATAGGTCTATATTACAGGCCACCCAACCAAGCAGAGGAAGTAGATGAACTTTTTGCTAGTCAGCTAACTAAGGAAGCACACCACAATAGTAGTGGGGGATTTTAATTACCCTGACATCAACTGGGAAAAAACTCTGCACCAAGTGGAAGATCCAACAGGTTTCTAACAAACTAGCAGACAACTTTGTTTCGCAAAACGTAGAGAAGGGAACAAGTGGATCAGCCATATTGGACTTAATTCTCACTAACAGAGAGGAAATGATAGAAGGTGTTGAAGCCACAGGAACCCTGGGGGCAAGTGACCATACAATATTGGAATTCAACATTATGCAAACATAAGTAGTAGAACAAAGTGAAATTAAGAGTCTTGGACTTTAAAAGAGCTAATTTCAATAAACCTAGAGAGAGCTTGGGAAAAATTCCATGGATGAGAATCCTCAAGGGGAAAACAACTCAAGAAGCTTGGGAAATTTTGAAAAATGAGATTACAAGAGCCCAGTCTAGCACAATACCAATGAAAAAGAAAAATAACAGCTCCCAAAAGAAACCAGCATGGCTGCATAAAGAACTCTCTGACAAATTGAAAGACAAAAAAGATAAGTATAAAAAGTGGAAAGGGGAGGACATAACTAAGGCAGAATATCAGCAAATAGCCCGAGCATGTAAAGGTGAAGTGAGGAAAGCTAAGGCTCACAATGAAGAAAGGCTTGCCACAAAAGTAAAAAATAACAAAAAAAGCTTCTTCCAACATGTTAAAACAAGAAAAAAGTTAAGGAAACAATTGGTCTATTGCTGGGAGAAAGTGGCAAGAAGGTGAAAAGCAACAGGGAGAAAGCAGAACTATTTAACTCATGTTTTGCATCTGTCTTTACACAAAGGGATAAAACATTCCAACCTATCAAAAACAGCACCACAAAACTCAGATTAGGAACACAAATTGAAATAGGGGGAAAAAATGGTAAGTGAGTACCTGTCTACCCTAGACGAGTTCAAATCACCAGGACCAGATGGATTAACACCCCAGGGTTCTGAAGGAACTGGCAGATGAGATCTCAGAACCACTGAAATATGTCTTTCAGAGATCCTGGAGCACCAGGAAACTACCAAAGGACTGGAAAAGAGCTGATGTGGTTCCCATCTTCAAAAAAGAGGAAAAAACAGATCCAGGAAACTACAGACCTATCATCCTGACCTCAATACCAGGAAAGATTCTGGAAAAGATAATCAAGCAACAAATTAGCGAACACCTAGAAGCAAACAAAGTAATAGCCAAAAGCCAATAGAGGTTTGTCAAAAACAGATCATGCCAGACTAATCTTATTGCATTCTTTGATAATGTGACAAAATTAGTGGATCAGAGGAAGGCCATTGATATAGTATACTTGGACTTCAGTAAGGCATTTGATAAGGTAGACCATAACCTACTACTAGATAAAGTAGAAGAATGTGGGTTAGACAGCATCACCACCAGATTGATTTGTAACTGGCTGACCAACCACACTCAAGGTGTAGTCCTCAATGGAACTGCATCTTCATGGAGGGAAGTATGCAGTGGAATACCCCAAGGCTCTGTTTTGGACCCAGTACTCTTCAACATCTTCATCAATGATTTGGATGAGGGAATAAATGGGGAACTTATCAAATTTGCAGATGACACCAAGCTGGCAGGAATAGCCAACACTCCAGAAGACAGGCTAAAAATGCAGAAGGATCTTGACAACTTGAACATTGGGCACTATCTATTAAAATGAAATTCAATGGTGAAAAGAGTAAGGTTCTACATTTAGGCAACAAAAATGAAATGCACAGGTACAGTATAGGTTGTACCTTGCTCAACAGTAGTAACTGTGAAAGGGATCTTGAGTCCTAGTGGACAACCATTTAAATATGAGCCAGCAGTGTGCAGCAGCTGCCAAAAAAGCCAACACAGTTCTAGGTTGCATAAACAGAGGGATAGAATCAAGATCATGTGAAGTGTTAATACCACTTTACAATGCCTTGGTAAGGCCACACTTGGAATACTGCATTAAGTTTTGGTCACCACGATGTAGAAAAGATGTGGAGACTCTAGAAGAGTGCAGAGAAGAGCAACGAAGATGATTAGGGGACTGGAGACTAAAACATATGAAGAACGGTTGCAGGAACTGGGTATGTCTAGTTTAATAGAAAGAAGTACTAGGGGAGACATGATAGCAGTGTTCCAATATCTCAAGGGTTGCTACAAAGAAGAGGGAGTCAAGAAGAACAAGAAGCAATGGGTGGAAACTAATCAAGGAGAGAAGCAACTTAGAACTGAGGAGAAATTTCCTGACAGTTAGAACAATTAATCAGTGGAACAGCTTGCCTCCAGACGTTGTGAATGCCCCAACACTGGAAGACTTTAAGAAGATATTGGATAGCCATTTGTCTGAAATGGTATAGGGTTTCCTGCCTAGGCAGGGGTTTGGAATAGAAGACCTCCAAGATCCCTTCCAACTCTACTATTGCATTGCATTGTATTGTATTGTAGGTGGGCTAAGAGAGAGTAACTGAGTCAGTCACTCAGTTTTCATGACTAAGGGAGAACCAGAACTCAGTCTCCTGGTTTCTAAATGATTGTCTAAAGTCGCTCTCAATCATTGGTCCCAGTTAGCACCTGAAAGTAAAGGTACTTAACTCCAAATAAAACTATGGCTGTTGCCACTTGCATGAGAACAGCAAATGTTTCCTCTAGAATATGTTACTTTGAGTTTATTCCTAACAGCAAAGCATGTGGATCATAAATGATTAAGTAAGGCTTGCTGCCTGTGCGCTAACAAAGTTCCAGAAGTATGGATTTCTGTAGAGGCATAATATCCACCAGCTCATTGTGGAATTACTATAATGATGCTCAGAACAAGAGCACTCTGGATTAGAGTAGGAAAGGTTTAGGGAAACTTTTAGCTGCTGTTTTGTAATAGTTTAAAATAGTGTTTCTCAACCTTAGCAACTTTAAGATGTGTGGCGTTCAACTCCCAGAGTTTCCCAGAATGCTAATTTGAGAACTGATGTTAGAACTGAACTGAAGCTTGTTGGATGAGAAATGAAACAATTTCAAAGTAAAATGCCCAGAAAGTCCAAATACCTTTTGGAAAAAATACCTTGTTACATTAAACAGACTAGTGTTTTATTGAAGTTAGTTTACCACCAAACATTTTTTGCCCATTGTCTACTTTCTCTAACTAATACTTTAATGGGTATTTCTAGTCTCTGACTAGAGAAATGTAAAGGATACCATTATTTC
This sequence comes from Thamnophis sirtalis, assembly GCF_051295495.1. Taxonomy (NCBI): domain Eukaryota; kingdom Metazoa; phylum Chordata; class Lepidosauria; order Squamata; family Natricidae; genus Thamnophis; species Thamnophis sirtalis. The sequence goes on from NW_028261383.1 coordinate 95,419,960, forward strand.
TTCATTATTTTTTAAATGATGAACATGATGTAACTATGCAGATTTCTCCACAGTAATAAAAAGTTATTTATGGACAGTCCCATAACAAACACTTAATTCTGGGGATTAGAAAAGATTTGGAACTCTTCCAGCACTCCAGCTTCTTATCTTTCTTTAACTCTCATCACCTGCAGTTGCTGTTTTTGAATGTCGTAGGTGAGTTTGACATTTTTAGACATGGGGGAAAATGCAGTAAGTTTATGCAAAATGTTCAAATGTGGATATTTTCACCTGCATTTTCAAGATTTCTGGGCAAGCAAGGCATCTATGAAAAGAATAGAAAGGATGAGATGGACTAAAGTTCCTACCAAAATATTTGTTTACTGGAGGATTATATTAACAGTTCAGATATTTTGCAATATGGCCTGGCATATTTTTTTTGTCTTTTATTCTATCATTAATTAGGATTACATTAGCAATTTGACATTTGTTTTCCAACTAGCCAGTTCGGTCTAGTAGTTAAGGCTCCAGGCTAGAAAGTAGGTATTGTGAGTTCAAATCCCTCTTTAAACCGTGAAAATCAGCTGGAAGATTTTGAGCTAGTCACACACTCTCAGCCCAATTCACTTCTCAAGATTGTTGTGGGGAAAATAGTAGGAGGAAGATGTGTTGGATAGGTTTGCTGCCTTGAGTTATTTGTAAAAACAAGGTGGGATTCAAATAAAGTACAGGTAGTGCCTGATTCATAACCATTTGTTTAGTGACTATTTGAAGTTGGAATGCCACTGAAAAAAGTGACATGATTGTTTTTGCACCCTGTGGTCATATGATTAGAATTTGGAAGCTTGGCATTTGGCATATATTTATGATGGTTGCAGTGTCCAGGGGTCATGTTATCACTTTTTGCAACCTTCTGACGAGCAAAGTCAATGGGGAAGCTGGATTCGCTTAACAACCATGTTACTAACTTTAATTAATTTTAATTTTTAATTTTTTAATTGATTTTATTTGTAGGCCGCCCTTTTCCCTGAGGGGACTCAGGGCGGCTCACCGAAAACCAGGGAGGGGGGAATACAACACTAAGACGACAACACATAATAAAATAATGAGCAACATGCATACAACATTCGGGCGGGGTAATGGTCCTTATCCCCAGGCCTGACGGGCGAGCCAGTTCTTCAAGGCTGTGCGGAAGGCCTGGACGGTGGAGAGGGTGCGAATCTCTACGGGGAGCTCGTTCCAAAGGGTCGGGGCCGCTGCTGAGAAGGCCCTCCTCCTTGTGGTTGCCAGCCGACACTGAAGTGATTAACAATTGAAGTGATTCACTTTACAACTGTGGCAAGAAAGGTGGTTAAATGGGATGAAATTCACTTAGCAATTGTCTTGCTTAGTGACAGAAATGTTGGGTTTAATTGTAGCTGTAAATTAAGAACTACCTATACCAGTGATGGCTAAGCTTTTTGCCATCACGTTCCAAAAGCGGGAGGGGGGGTCGTGCACAGGCATGCCCAGACCCATAATTCTATGCATTGTAGGTAGACCTTTGCTGCTAAAGTGTAGCTTCTTTTAAAAGCTACACCCTAAAGGTTAACTCCCTAATCTGTTACTTCTTTTAAATATTAATTTCTTTCATTAAGCAATGACATTCATTTCTTCTCATTAAGCAATCACCAAAATATTTTGATGAATCATACAATTCCTCCTGCACACATATTTTTGGGAGAGATTTGAGAGATTTGGCAAGCAGCCTTATCTCATCCTCCACTCTCCAGGAAGATAGTTTAGAGCTTCCCAAAGTCCATATCAGTTCAGAAACCTGTTGCAATATTTTCGGGGAGGGTTTATTTTATGCACTCAAAAGCCTGATTGGGCTTATTATCTGGGGAGATCTTATTTTCAAGGAAACAGTGTGTGTGTGTGTGTGTGTGTGTGTGTGTTCGTGTCTGTGTGTGTGTGTGTGTGTGTGTGCGTGTAGAAGAAAATTTCTTTTAAAAAAATGTAATAATGAATTTAATGATTAATGCTGTGCTCATTTTCTTCTGAAGGGCTTCTGTATTCAGCACTGAACAATGCATTTTAAGCATTGTATATCCTGTAACTGGAAGTGACCTTGGCAAGTCAGATTGTATATAGGTTACTATTAGCATTTCCATGAATATTGTTTCAGGGCCACATTGAACAATTAGTAAAGCGAATAAAAGATATTCAGATATGCCACTTAGGGACTGTAATTTTCATGCCACTTGGACACTTTGACCTTCTAGTTTATTATGATTCAGGAAAAATGTCAATACTCCTCAGCTTCTCCAAGCCTTGTGGAATTTTAATGAGTTATTGAGTGAAGCAGTTAAGCCTCCAATACCAGATACCTTTCCTTTCAGTCCACAGTGGTGAAAATAAAGGTTTAACTACACTTGTCAGAAAAAGTATATATTTCATTTTTAAACACGTGAAGCTATTGATTTATGTCATTTGATATAGCAAATCAATGTGGGCTTCACTTAGATTAGAATGTCTGTCTTCTATACTGAAGCTTTTTTAAACAATGACAATGAGAAGAGAGTTTTAAAGTAAACAATATATTGAAAATTAACCATTGTTTTGATTGGGTTTTTTATATCATCCTTTATGATGCTCTAATGCTTATTATAATTAGCAGTACACAATAATCTTCTAATTGTCAGAAATTATGCTAATGATTGGAGACTGACAGCATCAGTCAATTCAGTTGTATATTTGAAAATAAGGCTGCTCAAGAACAACCTAACAGCTTTGTCAGATTCTTCTTTTAAAATATTGATTTGTGGAGTATTTCACCCCAATTTATTCATCTGCATGAGCATTATTTATGAAAACTGTATATCCACTGCTCATAATATGCTATAAAAATACTTAAATGCTATAATAAAACATATTCTGGCATTCAAAGTTCTAATGTTAGAAACCGAATACCAGAGGTGGTATTCTACCCGTTCAGACCGGATCACCCGAACCGGTAGTGGAAATTGTGGGTGGCTCCGCCCACCCACACCCAATTCTATGGCATCCCATTTAGGCCATTTTTTCACCAAAAGCGCATGCGCAGCAGTATCTGTGCATGCACAGAGATGGTGCGTGCAAGTGAACCGATTGCATGAGTGCGCTCACATTTGCCAACCAGTAGGGAAGGTAAGCATATACTACCCCGGCTGAATACCTCTTTACCAGCCAGCTTTTCCCATGTTGATCTGGAATTGCTGAAAATGAATTTCAACCAAATTTGGCTGAACAGTTACAACCTGCTTCCAGACCTTTTAGCTTGACATAAGAAGTTGCTGAAATGGACTTCTGATTACGTCAGGTGGTCCTTCCACGTTCTTTCCATGATAGATATTTGAATGTCTTATCAGGGCTTGAGTATAGCAAGTATTGTTGCAAGATAGCATTATTTAGCCATTTGCTTAACATTTTCTGCAATAACTGCTGTAAATTGTTTGCTCCTTAAAAAGACTTGCAGTGCTCTATTATGGATTCATCTTTGAAAAAAAGAAGCCCCACTTCTAAACTGAATGAACGAAAGATAATCTTTACTGTGTATGCTAGTAGTGCGATTTTAAATATCCACAGGCTTATGGGTTTGTGTTTTGCTAATTAATTATTGATGACAATGAAAAAAATAGTAGTAACTTATGTTTGAAGAGGGATACAAAAATACCAGGCTAATGGCTTGCCATAATTAATGAGAATAACATGAAATAACAGATTAAATAATATGGTAGGTTGCATAAGAGGCTTAAAAAAATGCTATATTATTATTATTATCTAAAATTTGATGATGTGGAATCTTTTCAAATAGCCTGTTCTGTGATTTCACTGTTTAGTTTTTTTTTCTCTCTCTCTCTATTGTATTTGTGCTGATAAATAAATAAAGGGAGACTAGTATAGATCTATTTCAAGCTATTTAGCTCTCATCAGCTAGCCATACCCTTACTGGGATTTGAACCTGGGCTATATTACATACTACCCTTATTTATTTATCAGCACAAATACAACAAAATGTAACAAAAAGGCAACAGTAAAAATATTGGGTTTCTGCCTGGATGGTCTCTTGTGACGAGCCGAAGGACAGAGAATGGAAGTAGTGATCTTCCTCCCATATTTGGGCATACCGGGGGTTGTAAAAAAAATCTAATAGATACCTTTCACCCTGGCTTCGCTGATAACGGATAAGAGCCTGTGGCCTAATGGCTAAGATGTCTGCCTAGTATGTAATATAGCCCAGGTTCAAATCCCAGTAAGGGTATGGCTAGCTGATGAGAGCTAAATAGCTTGAAATAGATCTATACTAGTCTCCCTTTATTTATTTATCAGCATACACACACACACACACACACAGAGAGAGAGAGAGAGAGAGAGAGAGAGAGAGAGAGAGAAAGAGAAAGAGAGAGTTTGGAACACACATACACACACACATATCACACACACCTTATATATTAAGATGAAATCAACAGGTGTAGTCTTGCACATTTCCATGGATGCCACACTGTGGAACATCTCTTCATTCAATATACTGTATTTTTGGGAGTATAACATGCTCCAGAATATAAGACACACCTTAGTTTTTGAGAAGGAATATGGGAAGAAGAAAAAATCTGCCTTTGCCTTCCAGCATTCATGGTATTCAACTTGATAGCTTCCTGTCAGTTTGTGACAGTTCATGACACATGGTAACAAGGTCAGCCAATGAGGGCTATTTGGACTCTGAAACAATATTTGCTGTATGAACAACAAGGAGATAGGATGGAGACTGTCTTAACTGAGAACTGAAAGTGGAACTGCTTGCGTTTTGCTTGTATTTACTGCTACCTTAGAAAACCTACTTTTAGTATTGTATTGTACGTTCTTATTATTTTGAATCCTGCTGAATCAGTTACTTGTGTGTGCTTTCTGAATGTGATTGCTGCTGCAAACTCTGACCAGCCAGGTCAGCTTTAGCACTTTTTGCAGCCTGATTCAGCACAGCTGATTGGCGGGTGGATCGGACTGCAGGAATATCCCTAATCAGCTGTTGCAGCCTGCAGGGATTGCCACAGACCATCACTGCCTCCATGCCTTGCTTTTGGCCTCTGGTGGGGGTGAGTGGGGCTATATTCAATATATAAGACACACCCAAATTTTCACTCTCTTTTAGGGGTGGGGAACATGTGTCTTATACTCTGAATAATATGGGATCTTCCTCAACATAAACTTATTGATGCCTGTTGGGTTACCATAAAAGAAAAGTTTCCTCCAGTGATTCTGCTCGATTATTCATGCTGGGAATATTTTCCTTCGTTTTCAGTGTTTTATGGGCAAGATGGGATCCATGCGTCATGTGAAAAAAAGTATTGTGAACGTGGAAGTCAATGTATTGTCAGCAAGGAGACTAATCAACCTGAATGCAGATGCATAGATGATTGCAAGCCCAGTTACATGCCAGTGTGTGGATCAGATGGCAAATTCTATGAAAATCATTGTGAACTGCATCGAGCTTCATGCTTGCAAAAGAAGAAAATTTACATTATTCACAACAAAGACTGTTTCTTCAAAGGTAAGGCGCTTTCTGTTTAGAAAATTTCTTCCATTTTTCTGGGTTCTATCTCATGCACCACGCATGATTCTATTAAGCCCAAAGGCTGAAAAGAAAAATATTCATCAATAAGTATTACAAAGTATTAGAATTAGTAGTTAATTAAGTTACATATATTGTATAGTAATAATATTAATAACCAGCAGTGTTTTTTTAATTATTTATAAAGTACTGAAGAAAAGCAGAAGAAAAGCAGTGTAATCAATTCTTATACATACACATACACACACACACACACACAGAGAGAGAGAGAGAGAGAGAGAGAGAGAGAGAGAGAGAGAGAGAGTGAGTGAGTGGTATATCAGTGGTGGGTTGCAGGCAGTACGTCCTAGTACGGGTGTACCGGAGTCTGCCTGGAGCACTGGGTACCATTCTGGTACAGTGCTCCGGAGGGCCCGCATGCACGCACGAGCTCCTTACTTGTCCTTTAAAGCCTTCGGCACTTCGCGCACACATATGGCACGTACAGCGCCTGCATGACGCTCCGACGAGGAGCTGGAGCGTTGTGGAGGCTGGCGGAACTGTCGCTGGCAGCTACAATGCATGAATCCGGAACCCACCCACCCACCCCTCCCTCCCTCCCTATCTATCTATCTATCTATCTATCTATCTATCTATCTATCTATCTATCTATCTATCTATCTATCTATCTATCTATTTTCTTTGAAGATAACCATGAGGGTATTCTTATTTTTTCTGTAATCATGTCAACTTTTAGAACTCTACATTTCTTTTTTTCTCCAATTATGATGCTCAGAACAAATTGATTACATTTTCCTATACTTAGTCTAAGAATGTATTCATAAGAGAAGCTGGACAGACAAGTTTTTTCCTGTTTTATAGGATTATGAGTTTAATTTGGCTGAATTCTGGTTCAAACTAGGGCAATTGAAGCTATTCTCTCTCTCTCTCTCTCTCTCTCTCTCTCTCTCTCTCTCTCTCTCTCTCTCTCTCTCTCCCCTTCTCCCTCCCTCCCTCTCTCTCTCTCTCTCTCTCTGTGTACACACTCATGTATGTGTGAGTGAAAAGTAGTTCCCTCTGAAATATTGACAATTGCCAAGTTCATGTGCAATTTGTTGCTTTGAAGAAAGCCAGAAGGATAGCAGGTCTCTCTGGGAAATAAGGCTGTGTTGCTTTCACTTTTTCATATACAAGGGTAGACAACAAGAATTAAATAGACTACTTTATAGTCTCAGGGGGTCTTTAGTTCCAGTGTTTTGGGAACGAAGATTGAATGTTGCTGCAATCTGTTTTCTGCACAATGGGCTGGAACATTCAAAGAACTTTGACAGTGTTGGAGGCAAGGAACTGTTTTTTAAAATCTGTGGATTTTGGTTTCCTATATAGCTGAATGCAGTATAGGAATATGCCTAGAAATTTGGATGCATAGTTACAATTAACATGTAGTTGTTTAGAAAGCTGAAATATGAAAACAATGAATATGGCAATTAGAGAAATTTGGAAAGTCTTACCGTAGACTCTTTCTGCTATTTTTTCTTTGCTGCAAACTTATTAATAAGCCCCCAAAATAATTGACTCATTAGATCTACAATTAAGTAAGGGAAGACAATCCTCTAAATATTTCTACCTGTTGTAAATGTTGTTATAGTTTTTCAGCCATCGTGGGCTTCTCTAAACTGTGTCTGAGCATTTGAAAATGAAAAGCAGAGGAAGTCTATATATAATCTCTAAATGTATCCAGCTGGCAATTTCAGCTGTATGAAAAAGTATTAAGAAATTGAAGTTAGATGGAACTGTTAAAGGAAGTTCTGGAAAACCATGAAAAACCTTTGCTAAAACTGCCTGAAAGGTCAGATCTGCAAAATGATCATGACAAATTACCTACTCAGACCTTTAACAGACACTAGTGTTATAGTAGTTTAGTACAATGTTGCTTACACAATAATGGCTATAATGGGAAAGTCACCACAAGGAATGCTTTTGTCCACTATTATGAGTCACTATCTAACATATGTCAAAAAACCAAACCAACAACCTCTCTCCCCATACAGACAAACAAACAACTTGATAAAATCAGCATCTCGATCATCCTGAAAAGTTTTGGGACAAAGTATTTGGGCCTGATGAAACAAAGCTGAGCTTCCCAGTGATAACACATAGAATACATTTCTATGTAGGGTGACACATTTAAAGAAAGTATTACCAAACTCAGGGATAGCTCTCTTGTGCTTTGGGATGCTGTGGCAACCAATGGCCTAATAAATATTCTAACGATAGAGGGAAGAATGGATCCAACTAATTATAAAACCTAATGTTCCATAACCAGTGAAGAAATTGAAGCTGAAAAAAGATTGACTTAGTTCAGCAAGTCTTAAATATACGTACCTCCAGCTCAACCATGAGGAATTTACTGAAAAGGGAAGTTAGATGTTTTGGGAAAGTGTTAGAGTCCAATATCTCTTGTAAGGTCTAATATCTCTGATATCCTTATGGTTGGATTCATAAACGTATACAATGGCTGGCACTTACAAATATTTATTTCAAATACTATGGTCTCTGTCTGCATGATCTAATTGAACGTAGCATTTGTTGATTTGTGAATGTAGAAAAAATAATAAGACAAAAGAAAACAACTCAGATTGAAATAATAATTACCAAAATCCTTGAAGGAAATAGTTCAGGATCTAAACAGAAACCAGGCACATGCAAAATAGACTAGCAAAGACAATTAAAAAAACAAAGAATTTATACAACTTATTAGAGTCCAATATATAGTTTTACAACTTCATTTGGAAAATATCATTAATTTGAATTTTAAAAAAATCAATTCCTGTAATTCATCTTGATCACCTTATTTTGGAAAGAAATTGATGAAAGTTCTGATCAAATATCATACCCCATAGAAAGAAATGATGGATGGATAGATGGATGGATGGATGGATGGAGGGAGGGAGGGAGGGAGGGATGGATGGATGGATGGAGGGAGGGAGAGAGGGAGGGAGGGAGGGAGGGAGGGAGGGAGGGATAGGCAGGCAGGCAGGCAGGCAGACATGGATAGGACAGGACAGGACAGGACAGAGACAGACAGACAGACAGACAGACAGACATTTTTGTATCTTTGATAAACTGATGGATATTTAAACAAGGAGATTTAATTAGCTTATGTGTATCAGAGAAAAATGTTTCATTTTGAACCTGTCTTGCCATCTTTAAACGTTTTGTTGAGTGTTGCAAGAGTGCCTTCCATATCTTACTTTAATTTAAACAATGAATTTGTAATTATAGGTATGTAACATAATTATAATTATTTTAGTAATTAAATATAGGCACTCATTTCTCTCTGTGTTATATTGAGGTATCATGGGAATACTGGAGATTCAAGTTGTACTTTAGATAAAAGGTACTTCAATTAATTCTACTAAACCTACTTCCATAAATGTATAATCAATGCAAAACTCATTGAGATTTACCTTCTTATAATAAGATATATGAATGAATATTATTCATTAAAAATGTCCAGCTACTTATTATAATCTAAACTTGCTAAATACAACCGATTTATTTAAATTATGAAAAGTGCCCAAAATTAAGGCTAGAGCTGCATTTCCTTGTTAACCTTCAGACATATTCTGTGGATCCTTAATGGTCAGCAGTTTGTACATCAATTCATTTTCCTGTTAGAGCCAAGTAACCATTAGTCAGTGAGAATATTTCAGAATAAGTGCAGTCAGAGCCAAAGGAATTTACAACAGTGTAGGGCAGTTTAAAGTAATTGAATTTTAATCTGGGGAATGGAATCATATGGTGCCTTCCACTCTTAAGCAGTTTGTCATAAATATGAATTTGCAAGAGTAATAATTGTACAAACTATATTTGTATATAAAATTATAGTTGTCAAATATCTAAGAAACCTAATTCTGAAAGTCTGTTAATTTCGCTTCTTACACTTTCCCTGTTTTGCATATCTATGGGTCTATTTAAAATGCCTTTAATTGCGGAGTATTCCTGAAAAAGCTATTGGCAATGGAAAAGACTGTGATAAGAATGAGTTAAGAGTTAATCTTAGAATGTGTTGGTTTATGTCAAGTAATTATATCCCACCTGCCCATGTTCAACTTTGAGAGAACTAATAATAAATATTTATTAAAATATAAATTATTGTTCCTCAAGGAAAAAAAGGCAAAGTATTAGCAGAAGAAAAAAACACCTTGTCACAGCAATAAGAAAATATCTTAAAATTGAGAAACAGTTGTCAATTTAAATAGCAAATAAACATTCCATACCAAAGTCCACATTTTCAAATAAATTGCTATTGAGAATGGTAAACGGTTGTCTTCTGGGGAAAAAAAGTTTAAGAATAAAGGTCTTATCTCAAGACTCAATGAAATGGCTTGGGAGAGGTTGAGGGTTACACAAGAACATCTAATATCAACAGATGGGTACATTTTTCCAGAAAAAAACAATTGTTCAAATATCCCTGTCTCAAACTATTCAAAGGTTTACAAGCCATCATTTGTGTTTTGAATCTACCAAAAAAGAATTGGAAGCCAGTGCAGCTGTTCCACAGGAAGTAACGTTCAATTCTTAATGATTCTACTTTTTACAACTAAATAATTGTATCAGTGGATTAACTGTATAATTGCATAAAATTGACTTCAAAAGGTAGTGCTCCATCACTGGAGATTTTTAATAAGAGATTGAACCATGGTCTGAAATGGTATAGGATCTCTTTCTTGAGCAGGGGGATGGACTAGAAGACCTCCAAGTTTCCTTCCATTGTTCTGTTAATTAACAAACAAGGAAAACAATTTATAACTAAGGAAAAATATCTTGAAAAACAATTAATCAGTGGAATGATTTGCCTCCAGAAGGTGTGGGTGCTTCTACACTGGAAGTTTTAAAGAAGAGATTGGACAACCATTTGTCTGAAATGCTATAGGATTTCCTGTCTGAGCAGAAGGTTTGACTAGAAGACCTCCAAAGTCCCTTCCAACTCTGTTGTTCTGTTCTGTTCAGAACTATTTCATTCCAGACCAATTGTAGACTCCAAATATTCTTTTTAGGTGAACTAGTCCAAAATAAATATTGATGTAACTTAGATGATCTGACATAGCAACCAGATGATATAATCACTACATAATGCTTTCTGTAAGACAACACAACTTCTAATGTATGAATTCTTATATGTGTCAGACTTGATATTGCCTAATAGAAGGCCATGAAATTCTTAAAGTCATTCCAGAATGGAGTTTTCTGGAGTCAGTCTAGGAATATAGGAATCTCCCAACACCAAAATGTGGGAGTTCTGTACCACCATCCTGGAGACCAGCTCCAGGTGAATTCCTGCCGAGTAGCAAAGTTATTGGTACACTAGGAATCCAAATTTTGTCTCTGTATCCCAATATTAAATATATGAAGTTACATCCCAATACCTCAGGAACAGAATCTCTGACCACAGATAAGGTATTCCTTAGGAACCAAACCATTCCCCCAACCAAGAAATTGAGACCAAATCAAAAATCTAGCTAGGAGCAAAACAATATTGTCATCATAACCTAGCCACGTTTTCATAATACACGCCACATCTGCTGCCCCATTCACACCAGATCATAGATTAATATCATTTTGTTGCAGACAGATCTGGCATTAAAACATCAGCACCTGAGACCAAGTACAGCCACTGGGCTCTCAGAATGTGCAAACTAGCAATATTAATAGCACTTAGACTTATATACCACTTTACAGTGCATTACAGCCCTCTCTAAGCAGTTTACGGAATCAGCATATTGCCTCCAACCATCTGGGTCCTCATTTTACCCACCTTGGAAGGATGGAAGGCTGAATCAACCTTGAGCCTGGTGAGATTCGAACTGCCAAATTACAGTCAGTGGGCAGTCAGCAGAAGTAGCCTGCAGTAATGCACTCTAACCACTGTACTACCATGGTTTAGGTTGGAAATTGAGATTACCACCAATCTGAAGTCTTATCTTCCCCTAAACTACCATACTCGCATATCAAACGTGGTATTCAGACAGTTCTGACAGGTTCTGGAGAACAGGTAGTGGAAATTTTGAGTAATTTCGAGAACTAGTAAATAGGCTAGCCCCACCCCCACTGCCTCCCAGCTGATCTCTTTTTGTTGCCCTGAACAGAAGAAAGGAGGTGGAAAGCAGGTTAGTAGGGAGGGGAGGGAATGAGGATTTTGCAGCAACCTTCCCCTGCCATGCCCACTAAGCCATGCCCACAGAACTGGTAGTAAAAAAAATGAATTCCACCACTGTTGCATATGGATTTCACACACTCTTTCTATATAATTGCAGTGCAAGTGCTTTACCCTCCTGGTGCCCTCTTGCTAATTCCTGAGCAGCTTAGGCTTCATCCCTATTTACCTTTCACCTTGAAACCTCCTATCCTCTGACTCTTCTCACCTGCAGTCAAAATCTCAGACTTGCAAATCAGTGCAGAAAGTTTGACTGCTAATAAAACCAAATATACTATGTTGGCCTCTATCCCCCAAATGACCAGTTTGTTTTTATTATGTTTTATTATGGTAAAACATTGAATCTAAAGAGTAGATAATATATAAACTATATTATTGCAGACTGAGATATATGAATACATTTCAAGCAATAATACATAATTTTAGACCTTTGTACTGTAATGCACAAGTAAATGTAAGACCTCACAGCAATAAGTGACTAATTCAGTCATAATCCTTTCTTAGACGGTATTTTGGCTTGCATGAGATTGAAATTGATGGTGCATCCTTTAATCAGAAAAAATGTACTGTTTTAATTATTAGAATGCAGTTAAATATGATAGGTTGTTAAAGGATTTAGGTTGATGAAATAAACCTTCAATTTTCAAAATTCCAATGGAGTTGGGATTTTGATCATGTGACCATGGGGATACTGTTACACTCATAAATGTAAGGGCTGGTTGTAAGTAACATTTTTCAATATCATTGTAATTTTGAACGGTTGCAAAACAAATTGGTTGTAACTTGAGAAATACTTCTATTTAGATATGCAAAACATCTTGAATTCACACCATTTTAGATTACCCTTTTTTGAATTCCAAATAGTTGCTTCATAATTCCCTGTGACATTTTGGAAATGTTTTGTATTTGAGACAAGTTGTTCCAAGCTTTGAAACATTTCCAGAACAATTTTGCTCAAAATTCAAGATGGGATGAATCCAAAGTATTTTGAATGGTACTGATTGGGACTTATTTTGTTGATACTGAAAACACTGGAGCCATGAACTAAAAGGGAGAAATCAATGCATTGGTTTCTTCTTATGTATTTGTTTGCGTTGTTACTGAAATAATTGATTTCCATTTGAAAAGGAAGTCAAAACTAGAAAGCGAAATCAGAAAGGATTAGTTTATCCACATCTCTATAAGCCTGCATTATACAGGATTAACTAAATTGTTGTTCAGGATGAATGGTGTTAATTCTTAATGCTCACGCACACAGCCTACTCAGACGTTTTTGAAAAACTTGAAGCCACTAAAATAAACATTGATAGGTGATAATGAATGTTTTCTTTGTGTATTGCATTAACACTTGCAATGAGAGATGAAACTTACTACAAGGAAAGTGGGAAAAATCAAAGCAGAAAATGTTAGTTGAGGTAGGCACTAACTGGTGTTCCTTTGAGAATATTTGTCATATTATTCAGCACCCTCATGAAATGCAAGACTTGTAATTTACAAGGAAGGATAACATTCTGACAGCATACTAGACATTAAACCAAAGCCTGGCACATTTAATTACTTATTGGAATACTACTAACATCTTTCAGTCACTTTGTTCCTGTAATGTGATATATATGGGCCTGCTATTGAAGACAAATGTTATAGCAACAACCCCAATCTTTTGGGCACCAGATCCATCGACAGAGATTATTCCACGGCCCAGAGGGAACGTGATTTTGTATGCTGTCTGCATCTCATAGAAGGAGCTTTGCTTATTTGCGCTGACCTGGTTTTTGGTATGCCATGGCCTGGTGCTGGTCCATGGTCCAGTGGTCAGGGACCCCTGTGTCCTTAAGATTCCCCCCAGCTTAAGATTCCCCTTCTATTAAATCTATTTTGCATCATTTGTACTTACACCACGTTTGTTTCCAAGTCCAGTTTGAGATACACTGCTAGCATTAGGCTTTAACATATAGCAATGGCAATAGCAGTTAGACTTATATACCACTTCATAGGGCTTTCAGCCCTCTCTAAGCGGTTTACAGAGTCAGCATATTGCCCTAACAACAATCCTGGTCCTCATTTTACCCGCCTTGGAAGGATGGAAGGCTGAGTCAACCCTGAGCCGGTGAGATTTGAACAGCCGAACTGCAGAACTGCAGTCAGCTGAAGTAGCCTGCAGTGCTGCATTTAACTACTGCGCCACCTCAGCTCTTCATATAAAGAGCTTGGGATCAAGCTATCTGAAGGGCCTCTCCTTCAGATAGCTTAATAGATGGCTATAGATAGTTCACCAAACTTTAAGCTGAACAAGTGAGGTCCTGTTGTCTGGTTTCTAATAGATCAGAGAGAGATGGGCAAGCAGGTGACCTATAACTAAGTTTTTGTTAACTTTAAAAAGATGTTACATCAGACTACAATACAAGTAATTAAATGAAGACTAAAATAAGTGTTTTGGCATATTGAGCTTTTTATATTTCTTTCTCATATTGCTTCCTTAGTTGAGAACTTGCTCCTTAGCTTACTTATGCATTAACTGTTTGTTGCTTTTATTGTCTTTTATTGTTCACTTTATCAATAAATACTGTGAATCATTTCAAGAAATAAGTTAAAATAATTTGGTTGATAGGCTGAAGCCTCTAAAAAAATCTTGTTCATCTATCTTCACTTCCATAGGAAGCTGAGAATAAAGAATTCTCAGTTATTCAGATCATGGTTGTCCCAAAGGTGTTTTTTCAGGAGGCAACTGGACTTTCTTGTTTTTTCTTTGAAGACGTTTCACTTCTCATCCTGCCAATTACCTCCACTCGACCAATTAGATCCCATAGATTAGGCCTCCTCCGAGTTCCATCTGCCGGTCAATGTCGACTGGCAACCACGCGGAGGAGAGCCTTCTCGGTGGCAGCTCCGACCCTATGGAACGATCTCCCCATGGAGATTCGTACCCTCACCACCCTCCAGACCTTCCGCACGGCCCTCAAAACCTGGCTATCCTGTCAGGCCTGGGGTTAAAGACCGTAACCCACCCGAATTGTATGAATGTTGTGCTTTTAATGATGTACTGTCTTATGTGTTAATCTGTTTGTTTTCCCCTCCTTTCGAATTGTAAGCCGCCCTGAGTCCCCCCAGGGAAAAGGGCGGCATATAAATAAATAAACTAAACTAAACTAAACTCATCCAAGAAGCTTCTTCAGCTCTGACAGGGAATGGAATAATTTATATTCCTTGCAGACAGCTGGTCATTTGCATCCTTTTAGAGGGTCGTTCTTTACACCAGAAGAAGCTTCTTGGATGACAAGTGAAATGTCTTCAAAGAAAAAACAAGAAAGTCCAGTTGCCTAGTGAAAAAGCACCTTTGGGACACTGAAGTTGTTAAGTTACTAACATGGTTGTTAAGTGAATCTGGCTTCCCTATTGACTGTGCTTGTGAGAAAGTCATAAAAGGTGAATGCATGACACCCCCCCCACCCCCGGACACTGTAACTGTCATAAATATGAGCCAGTTGCCAAGCATCTGAATTTCAATCATGTGAATATGGGATGCTGCCAGTCATAAGTGTGAAAAATGGTGATAACTCATTTTTTCAGTGCTGTTGTATCTTGGAATGGTCACTAAATCACACATACACACACACACACATACACACACACACACATACACAAATATATAAATAGGCTAATTGTGCATTTGCAGTCTCAGCTTTACCCCCAAACAATCAGAACACATCTCCACTCAATCAGGACACACCTCCACCCAATCAGGACACAGCCAAGCTCCCACCCAATCAGTTCAAACCCCCACTGGCAGTTAAAAGGAAGAAACAGCCGAGATCTCACATTGCTCCTGGAAGCACCAAGCCTGAAGAAGCCTGAAGATGACGAATGAGACTTCATCGAAATGTCGCCAAGACATCTCCAATTTTATGCAGGAGAAAACCCGAATAACTAGAGACCTACATAATAACACCCGTGAAAACCTCAGAAAACACACACACACACACACACACACATACACACACACACACACACACACACACACAAAGATCCATATCTACATGGATCTTTCAGATCCTTCTGTATACAGTAGCAGTGAGCCCAGAAATGGAAGATGATATGAAAATTCTGATTATCTCTTCCATGGCAGCTGAAAAAAATGCAATCTTAGAATGAAAATTTAAAATGAAACACATTTTTGTTTCTCTGGTACTGTAAAAAAAAAAAAAAAGATGACCTGTATTTTATCTCACTCTTATCCAAATGCAAAAGCTTTATATCAGCCTAATATGACAGTTTGAGCTAAAGATGGTCATATATTTTAACTAAAACTGAAACTTAACTTTCATTATTGCTTATCGATTCAGAAATCAATGCAAAATGCATAGTTTCTGAGGGGTTCTTTTTTTTTTTGCTTTCATGTTGATAATTGTACTCTATAAGTAGTACTTGGTTAACCATTCAAGGTTTTAACAATGCTGAATGAGTGGTACTTACAACCAATCCCCAAAGTTCCTATGCAGCTCTCTCATAGCCATATGATCACGATTTGGGTGCTTGACAACTATTTCACACTTATGATGGTCACAGAGATCTGTGGTCATGCTATCACCATCTGTGACTTTCCATGCTAGATTTTCCCAAGTAACTCAATGGGAAAATTGGCAGCAGAGGTTGTAGGTCTCTTCTGTGAATCATTCCCACAGTTTTGTCTCTCTGAGAAGCAGGCTACGCACTATATAGCACATGCCTACCTCCAGAACTCTCCCCCACCTACGCTCTGCATCATACACTTATCTGATTGGCTGCATTTGCTCTGGGCTATAGCAGCTCCTCCCCCACTACTTGTATGGTGCCACACTACCTTGCTATTGTTGTTCCACCCATCTGGCTGCACTCCATAGCATTCACCTATCCACTGGCCTGCTTGCAATCCTCTTGTGACTTTTGACTTCCTACAGGAAATTTGCCATTAATTTTCTTGTGGGAAACCAGCTGTGGTCTCATAAATTAATGATCCATTATCATCTTTTAATGATGACACTGGGAACTTGCCATCACTAAGTAACATGGTCCTATGATGTCACATTTCATAATCACATTGTTTAGTGACAGAAATTCCAGTTCCAATTCCCATTGTAACTTGAAGACTACCTGTATTCATTTTATTTTTTTAAAGGACTAATGTTTTCAACAATCCATGCTATTACTCATCTGAGCAAATGTATCAAATTTAAATAAAAAATGATGGAAAGTCCATTTTCTTCTTTGACTCTATTCTGAAATATAAAATTATTCCTTTGTAATAGTGGTGTTTCATGTGAATTTCAGATTATTTGTTACCAGTCTTCCTGATCATCTCATGTGGAATATATTGGTTATGACAAATATGCAATATCCAGTGGAACAGGCTTTCAAAAACAGGAAGATTGTTGTCTCTCCTCATTAGATTAGGAGTAATGCAATTGGTGGTAGCTTTTGTTCACAAACACTTTAAAAAAAAAACCCCACCTAAAGTAATCATATCAAGGTACACAAAACCTGGTGTTTATTAAATTCTACACTACTCAGAAAAATGCAGCAGCATCCTTTGTGCACTTCTCTTTAGTTCATTAAATATATTTGGATAGCAATGCGAAAGGGCAATTTTTGAATGATAAATATGAATGCAAATTCCATCATTTCAGTCAATTTTGTACCAGAACAGCCAGTATGTTAACTCAAAGTTACAAGAACCACCTGTATTAATACAATTATTATTTTGCTCAGAGATCAGTACAAGAGATTATCTCTGTCCCATGTTCTATCTTTCTTTGAATATTTTTTTATTCTTTATTCACTAGTTGCCCATTTGCAGACTTTCTTTAAGTGAGAAAAGAAATGTACACCAAAGCAAAAAAGGAAAATAGAATGAAACTTATTTATTTATATTTATTATAGAGGTCCACCTCCAATGGACTCACGGTGCTATACAAAACAATCCACAAAAATAGATAAAATGAGCCCAAACTAAACAATCCAAAATGATACAGATCAAAAAAACAGAACATATCCCCCAGAGTACAATAATATCCAAGGCTGAGCCTAAAAGCAGGTTTTAAGAGTTTTCTGGAACCTCAGGGAGAAAGGGCACAGTCCTTATCCTTGGGGTGATGTTCCTCCAGAAGGGAAGGGCCCTGATGGACAAAGCAAGCATCCTTCCTGCTCTCATGAAATAATATTTAATAGAGAGGACCTGGAGCATATCCAATCCTCCAGAACATTCTAAGTAGACAGAAACAATTAGAAATGAGTGGTCCCTCAGATATCCAGACCTTTTGCCAAATAAGATTTTGGAGGTAGTAGCTAACATCTTGAATTTCCCTCAAAAATCAAATGGCAACCAATATAGCTCACATAGCAATGGTGACACATGGGCACGCTGACAAGCACCCATTACTGTTCATGTTGCTGCATTTTGAACCAGATGTAGCTTCCAGATGGTCTTCAAGAGCAGACCTATGTAGAGCATATTATAATAAATAATCAGGGCATGAGTAATCATCTGAATTTAGTTTTGACAAACAAGGAAGTTGTTCTTTAACAAAGAGAGGAAAGCCCTGATTGAAATCAATTCAAGGGCAGCAAAATTTTGGCACTGACAGTTTGCTTACTTCTGCTATTGCTACATCAATTTCTTCACATTTTCTGGGGTTCCTACCAATGGAAAAAATATTAGGATTGGCAAGACTGATAGAACTAAACAAGGGAAGACTAAGATTGCATGATTGGATGGATCAAAGACAGTATTGGAGGAGCTATCAATGGTAGCAATAGACAGATGAGGCTGGTGAATATTTGCTCATATAGACCATGGGTGATAAGACCAACTCAATGGTCCTAGTTAGTCACAGAACAATTCCTTTACAAAGAGTAAGCCAGTCAAGGGGAACATTTTCTGCTGAGATAATTTCTAGGGGAATTTAGCTTTTAATTGTTCATTGGAAGCACTGTATTTTCCTAGGACTGACAAAAGCTGGGCACTTTTATTAGAACTGATGAATGAAATAGGTTTGTGTATGCATTTATTTATGCAGAAAATCTATAGTTTTATTCAGTAAAAAGCAAAATGTCTCTACAATAATGGATAGAAAAGCTATTAGATAGGAGAAACGAATATCTGAGCAGCAGGAGCCAATGTTATTCAAGAGACCAAAAATAAAGGCTATTTATTATTTTATTATATTTTATTCAATTTGGACACTGCCAGACTCCAACTGGGAGGTGGACTAATATTAATGTAAAAACCAAGAGCAACCAATGCAAGATGGCATTTATAAACCAAATACAAATAGAAAATAAAAACAATAACTATCCAAAAGCCTCATTTCTTTCACCCCAAGCTGACAGAACAGCTGGGTCTTCTAGAGGTTTTTTGGGGGGGATGTCAGCAGGGTAGGAATTGTATGAATCTCAGGGGAAACTTCATTCCAGAGGGCAGGTCTCCCATTTGGATGATACTTTTCCTCAGTTTGAAAAGATAACACTGCTTAATTGAGCATACCCCCAAATGATCCTGTACTGAAATAATAGAAAACATGGAAGACAGGCATTCTCACAAAAGCTAAGCCCTGGTGCCATGCAGAGATTTACAGCAGCATTTTGAATCACACTTGGAACAAACTGGCAACCAGTGCAGCCCACAAAGCAGAGGTGTCATATTGGTGAGTGAAGGTCCCAGTAGTCGCAGCTGCTATCCATTCTTTGATAGGAGGTGTGAGTTCAAGATTCTTGAGTTTAAACCTTTTGGAAATTTAGATAAAAAAACATCTCAAGTCAAAGACTGGGTGGAACTAGGAGCTCTACAACAGAGTGAAAGAGACCCTCAGTGCCAATACTGAAAAAGGTAACAAATGCTTAGTAGTTTCTTCTATTGAATAGTCTATTTTTACATGCCATGATAAAAAGCGTGCTTTATAAGTAGGCCTTGATACTGCAAAGTGCTTATTAGTCTGCTATCACTGTATTTAGCTTTAATTATTTGTGAAATTGGCCTTGCTTGTTTTATGAATGACTCAGCTGAACCAAATCCAACAAAAAAAAACTTGCATGGGTTAGACATGCAAATATTTTTATATCCGTGAGAGAGAAATTGCTTTAGTGTAAAGAGTCAAGGGATAACAAACAGAAATGATAAGACTGATCAGTAGGACCCTGATAACTGTAATTGCTGGAAAATTCCTCAAAAAACTTTACATACATAAGAAAATGTCATGAAGAAAGATCACGTTAGGATCTTGTGGGCATCTGTTTGGAAACCAGCAAACAAGTTCATTTCCAGTGGTATAGATATCATCAATAACTGAACATTAATGTTTAGAATGTGTCAGAAGAATGAATTATCAACATAAACGTTTAAGCATTTATTGTGTACCACAAACTGAAAGCCTTGGATTCAAATTATATGGGGAAAAAGATCAGGGATATCAAACTCGATTTCATTGAGGGCTGCACCAGGGTTATGTTTGATCTCAGGGGACTAGGGTGGGCTTGGTCAGGGTGAGTGTGGCCAGCTTGACATCATTCATGTCACAGGGTGCCTGGGCCTGAGTATTCTGTCAGAGAAAATGAGCTCCTGAACACTGTTTTCAGCCATGACAGCCTCCTGTAGCCTTCTGCCAGTGAAAACAGAGCTCTCTGAGCTTCGTTTTTGCTGGCAGAGGGCTGCAGGAGGCCATCGCTGCCAAAAATGGAGCTCAGGAAGGCCACACGCAGCCCTCCTGAGCTGCATTTTTGCTGGCAGAGGCATTGCAGACCAGACCTTCACTGTTTCCAGGGTGGCCTCGCAGGTCAGATCTAAGCACCCCACAGCTGGATTCGTCCTGCAAGCCTTGAGTTTGACACCCCTGAGCTAGATTAAAGTACCTGGTTTCATTTCTTTTTCATTTGGATATTTTCTGTAATATATAAATTGAAATAGCATTATTTCCCTTCTGTCTTCTTACTCTTAATTCATCCTAAGATTTGATATCATGAAATGAAGAACTAAAACTACGTTCAGGCAGAAACAGTATAATTTTCCCCCAAAGAGAAGGTTCCATTAACATAGTGCAAGAGGCTACTGTGCAACATATCTCCTCAAGACAGGCTTCAGTGGACTATCAGGAAGATGATCCCACTGCCATTAGATACCATTTATTAGCCTCATCCTGCTACTCAGTCTTCTTGCATGCCATTATTAAATAAGATAACATGCTAAATTATATACGTTTGATTAATAATTAAAATAATAAAATAAATGGACTTGAACATTTATTCTCAAGTTTGTACATTCTCTCCTTGTTTAGTGATCATGTTCCATTCTAGTGAGTTGGCCATGAAGTAAAATGGCTGTTAAGTGAACAAGTGACAGTCTGTGGATATGTATCTCTGTGTGAGAGAGACTGCAAAGATCAGTGGTTGTTGCCATCATCTCATTCAGATAAAGTTCTCTTGTACAATGTCCCGTGACTGACCTCCCCCCCTTTTTGCCACCCCACAGGGCAAAGAAATTGTTTAAAATTATATCTTCCTGATATAAAGAAGCAAAGTGCTTCTCTACAAATGCTAATTGCAAGTTAAGATGATCGGTTCTATTACATGTTATAGGTTATAGGTTTATTTCATTTATATGCCGCCCTATTTCTGGAGCGACTCAGGGCGGCTAACAAACCCAGGGGAGGGAGTAATACAGACAGGGCAAAAACAACAAACAGGATACAGAGATAATTTAAAAACAATCAACAGTCACACAATTCGAGCGGGGAAGGGAATACGTCAAGCCCAGGCCTGTCAGAACAGCCAGGTTTTAACGACTTTACGGAAAGCCTGAAGGGAGGTAAGGGTCCGGATCTCCGCGGGGAGCTCGTTCCAAAGGGCCTGAGCAGCCACAGAGAAGGCCCTCCTCCGGGTGGTCGCCAATCGGCATTGGCCGGTAGATGGAATTTGGAGGAGGCCTAGTCTGTGGGATCTGATGGGTCTTTGGGAGGTAATTGGCAGCAGGCGGTCTCTCAAGTACCCAGGTCCAATACCTTACCTTAATTAGTTGATTAGAATCTGCTGCCTGAAACTGCCCAGGCCTTAATCAGTTTCAATTGAAGGCTTGGTGATTTTTAGGGTGTGGGGGCTCCTAAATGACTTGCCACTGCAGCCACCAAGTACATTAGGCAAACAGTCAGTATTTTGCAAATCTTAAATTAAGAGTCAATACACAAATTATCAGCATACAGCTGTGTCAGAATTAGACTCACTCTGGTGTGTGTTGGCGGGTGCACAAAATTTGGTTGTGACTGCATGCTTTAGTTAAAAAATGATTTTTATCATCATTTATTACCATCATATTGGGTCACTAACTGAGGTAGTCGCTAAAGGAGGAGTGATTGTATTAGCATTTAGATGGTCATATTTCCAATATGAAATTTAGACATTAGGAATTATTTACAACTTATGAACACTGGCACATGATGGTCACAGTTTAGTCACAGCTTTTTGAAGACTTCTAGCAAGTGGGTTGAAGGTATTCAGTAGTCAATTGTTAGTTATTTTGCTCACTTTGTATTTTTTTTATGCATTTAGAGTACAGCATGAAATAGGCATTCTGTTTGGGAAAATGTGGAAAGAGTTATCTGATCAGTGAGTGGTTTTAGCAAATACCAAGTTGCATTGTATCTACGGATGAACAGAACTTTCTCTATGAGGTGTCCTGATTATTGGGCATTCTTTCTCTCAATAGCAGTGGCAAAGAACATTTTGAAGAGAGAAAAATGATGAACGACTCCAGCACTGCAATTGCAGACAGTTGGAAAAGGTCAGGAAGCACATCAGAGTTCAATTACCTCCAAATTATCTGGTACAGAACTTTTGATATCCTCATCTTCTCACAAAGGCTGGTCCAGGCACTAAAAATAGCGATGCCGTTATCATGTTCTGTATAAATGAACCGATTCATCACAAAAAAGAAGCAATATATTTGGCTGTATCCAGGGTGGTTACTATCAAGATTTTAAATATATTTTCCTCTTTAGAAACTATGAAATGCATTGAGGTTTCTGCTAAGCACCTTTTTTCCCTTCTAAAGTAGCATTGCTTCAATGTGATATTGATTGTGCTGCTTAAGAGAGGAAGCTTTAAAAAAATTGATCAGTTTTCTATTTGTGCATCGCAATCCTGAAATCACATCTTGTATAATTCTTCACACTTATCCACATTCAAGTGCTGACCTTGGCAGAAACAGCAGTTTCAGGAATAAAAACAGTGTAAATATTGGGCATATGTTCTGGAAAATGCTAATTTACAATACAATAGCAGAGTTGGAAGGGACCTTGGGGGTCTTCTAGTCCAACCCCCTGCCTAGGCAGGAAACCCTATACCATTCCAGACAAATGGCTATCCAGCATCTTTTTAAAGACTCACAGTGTTGGGCATACACAACTTCTGGAGGCAAGTTGTTCCACTGATTAATTGTTCTAACTGTCAGGAAATTTCTCCTCAGTTCTAAGTTGCTTCTCTCCTTGATTAGTTTCCACCCGTTGCTTCTTGTTCTACCCTCAGGTGCCTTGGAAAATAGTTTGACTCCCTCTTCTTTGTGGCAACCCCATAGATATTGGAACACTGCTATCATGTAATTTAGTCATTCTCCTATTGGAATTGGAAGTAAAAAGGATTTTATATCAGTTATCATTGTTATCATCATCATTTTAGCAATTGTTTATCCGTGACAGGATGAAGTCGTCTTCATGTTTCAAGCCAATACAGTCCTGAACTTTCTTTTTGCCAATTTGGCCTGCAATACTTGCTGATGTCGTCGATCCTAATACCATTGTTTTACTCCACTCTTTCATGGACACTTTTTATTAAGTGGGATTCATACTGTGACTGCCTCGACCTGCCATCAGTTCTTCTTGCTATGTGATCAGCCCATTTCCATTTCCATTCTTTTACTCTGGTATACTTTTGTTTATTCTCTAATCCACATGAAGGTCTCTCTATTTTGTCTTGTAAGGCCAAGCATGTATCTTTCTATGGCTCTTTTCACCACTCGTAGCTTTTGTTTTGATTGTGAGGTTAGTGTCTTATGTTTCACTGGCATATGTTAAAGCAGGTAGCACACGCTGATCGAAATCTTTTCTCTTCAGCATAGAGGGAAGTTGTTCTTGAAAATTATGCTTAGCTTGCCAAATGCCAACCACATTTAACAAGCTGTTCAATTTCCTTTATTGTATCATCTTCCACTGAGATCCATTGGTCAAGGTATATGTTGTGGCCTACTATGTCTAGTTCTTCTTCAGATATAGTTTTTTTCTTTCTTTGGTGAATTTATTAAACATAATCTGGCACTTTTTCATGTCTGTTTTTAAGCCAAATGGTTCTGCTGCTTTATGTAGCTCTTGTACATGTCTGTGTACCTCTTCTGGGTCTTGTGAGACCATATCAGCTATACAAACAGTAAATGCCCATGTTTTCATGAGTGGAGGTATATGTGTGATATTTTTCACTGGAGTGAGAAAGTTATTTGAAAATTACCTTACAGTTTAATGCTTGCTTACACAAACACCTCCATGTGTTTATCTGTAATTTAGAGGTTTCCTCCCTCCATAAGCGGCTGCCAGGTCTGAAAATAGGATGCTGAATTTGTCAAACAAGCAAGCAAAAAATTAGAAACAAGTCACAAAGTACCCAAGAACAAAGTTCAGAGCAGAATCAGATAGGGGTTGAGGAGGGAGATACTGTTCAAACTAAACAAGCCTCCTATTCACTAAAGCGGACTCAAAACTGCAATTTGCAGTCATTGTAAAGTGCTATGAGAATTATTTTCACCTAAATTTCTGGTCTCTTTTTGTATGGTTTATAATATGTGTGCCTGAGAGCTTATTCATAAAAGAAAATGGTCTAGTCATTAAGGGACTACAAGTAGTCCTTGACTTATGTCCATTTCTTCAGTGACTGTTCAATGTTATAGCAGCACTTAAAAAAAACCAGATGCACAACCAGTCCTCAAATTTCCAGCCATCACAGCAACCCTGCACTCATGTGTTCAAATTCTGACACTTGTGTGCTCATATCATGATTATGACATCTCAAGAAGCTGTGAGCATATGATTGCCATTTGCGATCTTCCCTGCCAGTTTCCCACAAGCAAAGTTAATAGGGAAGCAGCTAGGGAAGGTTGCAGGTCACTCCAATAAGTTGCTCCTTCCTGTAGGTCTTGCCCACCCTTCCTTCTCCAGCCTCTGCTGTCCCTTCTTATTCTCCCTCACTCACATATGGCCTGCTCTGCATCTCCCAAACCCTCCTCCAGCTATCCTTGATTTGCATGTGGTCTGCATTGACTCTCTGAGAGGCCCCCGTCCTTCCCCAACTCCTTGCACCTCCAGATAACTGGGACTTCCACCAATTTCCACTTAATAACTTTCTGATCTTGGGTTTGCAATGGTAACTGGAATTGCTGGGATTTCCATAGCTAAGCAATGCAGTTAAATGACACAATGCTTTGCAACTACACTGCAGGTAATCCTCGGTTTATGACTAATTACTTAATGACCATTTGAATTTACAGGAGACTCGGGGGAAAAATATTTATGACTCAGCCTTGAAGTTATGACTGCTTCACCAGCTCCATGGTCACGTGATCATATTTTGGGTTCTTGGGAACCTGTTTGAATTTATAATCAATGGTCAAGCATCCTGCGATCATTTACAATCTTCTCAATCAACTTCTCCAGAAAGTCAACGGGGAAGCTGGCAGGGAAGGTTACACACTGTTCTCACCTGTGGAAGAACTTCCTGTCTCCTGCATGCATAGGAGAAGATTCCTGGAAGGGGCAGGGAACTTCTGGATGCAAACTTCTTTTTTTCAGCCTGGAATTAGAGTTGTCCCTTTCCTCGCAGAGAAGGGAATGCCAGGAGTGGACTGGAGAAAAGGAGCTTGCATCCTGAAGATCTGAAGTTCTTTTCAGCCTTTCTACCATCTTGTTCCCTAGCTTTCCAGCCAGAAAGCTAACATGATATTTCTAAGCAGCAGAAAGTGTCTCCCTACCACCCGCACCCTTTTAGGTTATATTAGGTTAGACAAGAGGTGTTAGATCTCAAGGTAATGGGACTTCACATGCATATTGTTCTTTTTTAATTTTTCTTTAAAAATAGGATAGGCCAAGTATATTGATATGTAGCGGAAATACACCAAGGAGCGGAGGAGTGGGAAAAAAGAAAGATGGGAAGAGAGGGATGGGAGAGAGGGTGGGAGGGAAAGGTGAGAAGGAAGGGGGGGGAATGGATGTGTAGAGAGGAGTGGTAGAGGGGGAGGGGAAGTAGGGTAGAGGGGGATGATGGAGGGAAGATGGAAAGTTGGTGGGTGGTGGAAGAAAGAGGTGTATGGAGAGCGGAAGAGTTATATTGGGTTTCTATTTTCTGGGGCCTTGTTGACAAGAGGAATTGATGCAATTATTGTTTAATGCTGTATGGTGTTGGCTATGTACAGTATACATGTGAGTGTATGAAAATGAAAATAAAAATTTCATTTAAAAAAAAAAAGAATTGCCTTCTGCACACGGAGGAGAGCTACCTGCCCTCTTTCAGCAGGCAGCTTTTTTCCCTGTGTTCACCTATGAACTACAACTGGTAAGGGCTGAGATTGTGATCACTGAGTGAAAGATTCATATGGGTGCCTGATTTAAAAGCTGAAATGACTTGCTACCAAATTCTGGGTCTGGTTGTGGTCGTAAATAAAGGACTCTCTTACTTTATTCCAGCAACCCCAGACCAAACGTTTGGGTTACCAAGGACTACCTGTACAGCACCCTGACATTCATCATGAGGTTAGGGCATGCAGAAAAGTCTAAGAAGTCTGAAATTGTCTACTATATTCAGTTTTTTATAAACTACAATTTATCAAAACATAATTTATCATTCTGGGGATATAAACTCAAAGGGGGGCACGTATGCACAGAGTGCCTAAACTCATGTTGAGTGAGATTTTTGTAAATGTGCTTTCCAAAGAGATTAGGAAATTAGATGCTGATAAACTTTTAATTATGTAGAAGGAAGCTATGAATAATCTGATCACCACGTGGCTTTGTACCAAGTGCGGCATGTTCCTGCTAATTAAACAAGCATCTGTTTTCTTCCTAACTTACTCTCTTAATGTTGGTGCCGAAATCATGATTGTTACATGTGTTATGATGTGTGTCATAAATAATATATGCTGTTACCAACAGGGAGTCTTGTTGTAGAAATGGTACTTTAAAATAATTGTCTACTCCCAGCTAAATATTTTGAGGTTTTGAATAATTTAGTAGTCAGGAAAAATAAACCAAGGAAGATGAGAGAAAACAGTTATTTAATTTTCAGAAAAAAGAAGTATGGTCAAGAATTGAAAAAATAGAAGGAGGAGGAGGAGGAGATACTAAAATCTGTGATAATGGCAAGTGCTTAAAAAGCAAATAGGCAGTCCTAATAAAGAAGCTATTACATCCTACAGTTCTCAAAGAAAAGACTATGTAGTTCTCCAATTAGCATTACCAGCTAAGACTTTGTCTGTTGTATCTGCTTCTTGGTTTAAACTGTACAATAATCTCAAAACCTTTTGTTTCTTCATTAAATCCTACAACAATATATGAATGAAGTAAAGATTACGATTGTTAGATGTAAAAGAAAGAACTTTTATGTTGCTTTGTTTGTCCAAGATTAAAATAAGGCATGTTTCCATAAAGTTCCAGTAAACCTTTACAGACTTTTTGCTGACACCAGGGCTGAAATAGT
The DNA here is from genome assembly GCF_051295495.1 of Thamnophis sirtalis. NCBI lineage: Eukaryota > Metazoa > Chordata > Lepidosauria > Squamata > Natricidae > Thamnophis > Thamnophis sirtalis. Next base: position 95,447,475 of record NW_028261383.1, read on the forward strand.
GATGATTTATGGATGGGTTATGGGGAAAAGAGATTTTTTTATAACCTTATAGAGGGTGAAGAGTTAGTGTTTGTTTATACCTGTTTGTTTATGCCAATTAATGGTGTACAAAATACCAATTCCTCTTGCAAAACCACAAACAATGTGATGATTTGGTCAGTGTGTCAAAAAAAAAAGTAACAGAACTTAAAAATAAAATAATTAATGTAATAATCAGCCAAGCCATTTTTTCTTGCATATGAAAGCATTGTAAGGTAGGTCTCTGCAACAGTATACTAAGCTATGAAATGGACACAACAGGAAAACTTAATAGATTAATGAAACCCAAAGGAACATGCTAAGCTTGTTTTAAAAAGAAACCTGAGAATAACAATAGGAACAAAATGAATAGACTACTGTGATTAGTCTGTGATTGAAGAGAAAGGAAACTTAACAAAGGAAAACTGAAAGCCTAGTTTGAATCTTGGAACTAAGTGGGCATAAAGTGGGAAAGCTTTAAAATATATATTTTAAAGATAGAAGAGCTGATTAAAAGCTATTCAGCACAAATGCTAATTTTCAAGGAGCATGCAAAGTGGAAATCTAAGGAGCAAATTTAAAATTTAAATGCTGGGGAATACTGAAAGCCCCAGAGCTGATTAAATTAGTGGCTTAGAAACAAACTGTCTATCTCTTCTCTGAGCCCATTTAATCCCCAACTTTATAGTTGTTTGATTTATTTTACTTTATTTGGTGGGAGGGGAGATGCCAAGTTAATGTACATTCAGAGGAAACATTCCTAGAGATGTCTGGGAATTAGATGGATACTGTTTAAAATCAGCTGCCAACAGGAAATCTGTCTCATAACCTGGTGAAATTCAAGGGTTGCCCTTCCTCTGCCTGTCTGCATGTTGCATTAAAGTCATGTTTTACTCAGGTACATTAAGCCCTCATGTTTAATATGATCTGTCTGAAGGCTTCTTTTCTGACGTACAGAAAAAATAATCCGACACACTTATGCTTGACATATGGAATTAATAAATACTTCATGAGTTTCACCTATCAGAAGCTTGGCTTCTGACAAATACCTTTGCTAGAGGACAGTTAAAAGTGCAGAATTTCAATTTAAAGCTCTGGGTTTTGGAGAGGATGACAGTTATGACCTTTGCATATAGGATCTCTCCAAGAAGAAAACCTTGAGTCATGATGCAGAGCCCAGACTGTGATTAAAGAATGGTAAAACTGATTAAAGAATGGTAAAATTGAAGAGCCAATAGTAGCAGTCAATTCACATAGACAGGATGCAATTCTCAGTGATATTCATTGATGATAGTATATCCTTAAGAATGGACAGCTGGTTGGGTAGTACACACACACACACACACACACACACACACACACACTTTCACACATCATGGGAAAACAGAAAAGATTATTAGCACCTCTCTATCTGCTCTGTTCTTCTGTGAAACCAGACTTACAAATCCATTAACACTAAATTAGGGGGAATCAATCATCCATTCAAGCTGATGGCTTCCAGGTGAGACTTCAAAATAATGGCTTACCTTAATACATAATTATAGTTTATATTTTAGGTACTTTACTCATTAGCTGAGATCATATATTTCCCCATATTTTACCAGAAAAGGAATCACAAAGGGTTTTTCTATGAAAAATCAATGGAAAATGACCATTTCCATTTCTATCTCATACTCTATCATGAACGATTGTATACACTATAAAATTGTCATTATCAATAATTTTTTTATAGATGGGTGCTGCATTCATATAAAGTTATATATTTTACATCAAATATATTTACATATATTGCTATCATCATACCTCATCCTTCATATGACTATAGTTGTTTTAAGGTCCCTTTATAACAAACATTCCAAAATTTAAAACAAAACCACATAATGGCATTCCCTTATCTATTTTCAATATCATCCAGGCACATTATACCTTTATAACACATTCAAAATAAAAATTAATAATGTTTAATAACAAAATTTTTAGACCTCTTTTCTTAATCATTGTTTACAATTTATATCCAATTTCCCTTTTATCATGTCAATACAAATTATTTCATTATTATCATCAGTCATTTATTTAACAATAGTTTGACTATTAGTTTAGTCAATAGTTTAACTTACTTTCCCCCCCTTTTTTTACCATTTAAAATTTATACCAAATTTCTTATAAAACCAATACATGATTAATCAATTAATAATCAATTATTTATCTAACTTTATCTATTACCACTACATTTTTAACATAATGCTCTAATTTTAACTAAATTTAACTAGTGTTTTATTATTAATTTTCATATCTCAACCTGTGTCTTTCCAATAATAGTGTAGTCCTATTTCTTTTGCCATTTGTGGAATTACTCTTTTGGTTAATTCCTTAATCAAATTTGTTTGGACTTCTCTTCGCAACTTGTTGCTTGTTACATATGTTGTAAAATCTCGAAATCCTCCATCAGCTTCTTTAATCAGCTTATCTTTGGTTATCAGTAGTGTTTTTGTCAAAGTTTCTTAAGTCCATCAATTCTTCTCTTTTTTCTTCTTCTATACCTTGAAATCTGGAGTAAAGTAGCTTTCCATCTATCTTCCCTTTCCTTGTTCCACTCTTTCCATCTCCAACCACACTCAGTTCACTGTCAATATCCACAGTTATCTTGCCTCTTTGTTCATTTTTCTCTTGGGTTTTTAGGACTCCAGCCTCCACTTTTTCCATTTGCTAGATATCTTCCATTTTTCCATCAGGTTTTACCACATTACAATTTATATTTTCAATATTTTTCTATCTCTTCCCAATTCTCTCTGTTGTTTCTAATAATTTTCCAATTAGTAAACACTGCCACTCTGGTTTAAAAACAAATCTTTGTTTTCACTTTTTCCAGCTACCAACAAGCATCCAAAGAGCACCTGTGTAAACAACCCATGCTCTTCTCCTTTTCTTCTCCTTATTTCTTCTATAAAAAGCTGAAGCCTTTGAAGTGCAAAGTCAAAATGATCAAAGGGAAAAAAGAAAAAGCAATGTTTCCAGGTCTCAACCTCCAACCTCCAAGTGGCAGTGTAACTTCTTTTCCCTCTAAGATTACTACCCTCTTTATATTCCTTTTATATCTTCTTTATTTTTCAGGCTTAGAAGAAACAAAATTCTTAAATGAAACAAAATAAAAAGAAAAAATCCATCTCAACCAGTATTGTAGAAATAAAGGAAAGTATTTAATCCATAGGTAAAGAAAGAAATAGAAGAAGAAAATCTGATACTTCCACTTTAAAAAGTAAAAAATGTTTACAAAACTTCCATCCACAGGAAAAAAAGATAACACACTGTCCAATAATGCTTAATTTTGCCACTTGTTCTCTTTTCTTTACCAGTTTAATTTAACTTCAATCTTTTTTGGGCAGTCTTTTATAAAAATAAGATTTCCTCACCAGATGTATACACTTTCTCTTTCTGCTTTCCTCCCGTTGAGGAGCTGTCCTGACTTCAGCAGCTTGAGGCTGTGCTTATTGTCGCCAGCAAGAAGAGATTCTCTTGGATCAATCAGGGACTTGTGATGTCCCTGAGATCAGCAAGATGTACTCTTCCCTGTCACCATCTCTTTGGGACAGTTTAGGTCCGAATGGACCGTCCAGCACCAAAAGTGTTGACTGCGATCTCAGAGCTCCAAGATCGCACGTCGTACCGTCACGACGTCAACTCCTTTCTCCTCCCAAGAAGCATTTTCAATCAGCACATGAATGCTTATTTCAAGTGAAATGGCATTGCCATATACTGGTCTAAAATTGGAAGAAGATATCCTAAAATCAAAAAGACTTAAATTTTCTTCGGTGTTAAGTGTGTGAATATTTGTGAGTATTTATTTATTTATTGATGAATAAAAATATTAGAAATATAATATATGAGACACTGTCCATTCTGTTATTTATTGAGTTTGCTCTGCCTTCCACTTTAATATATAGAATGTCTAACATCATTTAGACCAGGAATATAAATGCTGTAAATTTAGTTTGTTTAAATACATCATTGGCCTGTATATGAACCAAGAATGACAAAGCTTATAATTGAAATGCATATGCCATCTGACTTCTAGAGACATCGTGGGCAGGCATGTACTTAAGCAGTTACATAAAGAATCTTCTCTGTGTTTTGATGTAATGGTATGGTATAGTATAAACTAAAATGAAGGAAAATAATGTGGATAAATGTCTAAATAAGTGCATTTATCTTTTCAGCAGTCTAAAAGTGGATCCTATTAGCTTAGAATTTTGACAGGAATTTCTTGTTTTTGAATGTCAGTATCAAGTTTTGAAAGTTTGCAAGTCTCATTTGGAAATAATTCAAGTTAACAAGCAAGAAAAAAACTAGTTTCCATATTCTTGTGAGAATCCTCTGTAAATAAATGCCTCAACATCTAAAAGCTTCACTTTTAATGTTTATAGTTATTTCAAGTATTTTTTTAAAATGCAGTTTCACACAACTTAGGGTGGCTGGTTGCATAAACAATTGGCTGTCAATCTTAAGAGGTAAAGGTGACAAATGTCTTAGTTGTTTCTATCTCAAAATTGTTTTATTTGATTTGGGAGTTTGTTGAAGAATCTGTTTTCTTTCTGTCAAATCTCCTTTGGTAAGAAAACTGAAATGACATATTCAGATATGACTGGAATACTATTGTAGGGCAAATATTTACAGGAAAATGTCCTATTGAATGCAATGGAACTCACTTCTGAATTATCATTCTGAACACTGTTATCAAATAAACTTTGTCAAAGTCAAACAAAAATTCAGTAAGAGTGCAAAGAAAATTGAAATGCAGGGATACATTTTCCTTACAGTTCCTAAATAAAAATAAATTTATGGGTACAGAAGAAGCCGGTTGCAATATAAACAGATATAACTGCTAGAGTTTAAGGGCAATAGTTCTAGTAGGCATGATCAAGCAAAATCGAAAGTAAACACTGAATATAAACAGCATTTTCTGCATTGATTCCTTCCCTGACTTCTTTTTAAGTTCTTACTGCAAATAGCCTGATGAGAAAATCTAAGATTAACCTGTTCATGGTGATTTGATTTTCCCAGAAAAATAACTTGATTGCATCTTCTTTCCTTCCATTTATATTCTTATATGTGTTACTTTTTTCCATTTTGTTTCTGAAAATGCCTTTGGACAGAATACTAAATAGTACTAGCAGAGATGAAGGATTATTTTCTTCCCTCTCAGCAGAGGAATGAAAGGTGACTGGTGAGCAAAGTTTGAAAGAAGGAAGAAGTTCTTCAGTCCTATGTCCACTTTCCTATGTCATAGAATTGGATGGATGAGAAGAACCATTAGAAGAGGTTACAGATTATTTCACTAATTAGATAATTTGGTTTCTATATTACACTATAGAAATATGTTTCCATATTATTTTATAAAGACTAATACCAGAAGTTCCTAGTAGATCAATATTTTGTAGATCAAACCATCAATATTTGTAGATCAAGCCATCACTATTTGCTCTTACCTCCAGTATAGAAACTTCCACATATCCTTATTATTTATATAGATGTAAATTTTCATAGCTGCAATCAATCAACCAATGATGAGCTTTTGAGTTAAATAACCATGGTCTTTTGTCCTGTTTTACCACCATCTTAAGAGGCAAATAAAAAAATAAAAAAATAAAATAAGAAGTAAGATAAGACAAAGCGAACTGCTTTGGGGTGTACACTGTGCTGTACCTCAAAGTCACTTAGAGTTTAGAGTTTAGAGTAATTTATTTATATGCCGCCCTTTTCCCTGGGGGGACTCAGGGCGGCTTACAACTCGAAAAGGGAGGGAAACAAACAATTGACACATAAGACAATACATCATTAAAAGCACGACATTCATACTATTCGGGTGGGTTACAGTCTTTAATCCCAGGCCTGACGGGATAGCCAGTTTTTAAGGGCTGTGCGGAAGGTCTGGAGGGTGGTGAGGGTACGAATCTCCACGGGGAGATCATTCCATAGGGTCGGAGCTGCCACCGAGAAGGCTCTCCTCCGCGTAGTTGCCAGTCGACATTGACCGGCAGATGGGACTCAGAGGAGGCCTAATCTATGGGATCTAATTGGTCGGGTGGAGGTAATTGGCAGTAGGCGGTCTCTCAAGTACCCAGATCCACTACCATGAAGGGCTTTGAAGGTGGTAAGTAGCACTTAAACTGTGCTGGCTGGGCTCTTCTATTTGAATTTAACAACCTGGTTTCGGATTGGTCCACATTGTGGGACTCCAGGAAGCTGGTTTCTGATGGGTTACCTATTTAGGTAGATGTCCAGTTGACAAGGAATTTCTTCAAAATGGACTAATTAGAACTGCTGGAGTAATGTCAGGACACAAAAGAATTAGAGTGTGGTCATTCAGCCCAAAAACCTATCATTGATTTATCCTTAATTTGGTTAAATCAGAGAATCAGCACTGTAGAGAGAAGTATCCATGTAGCACTGGATACTCTCAATACCTAAAAACTGGGATTTCTATCAGTTGTGAAACATAAAATCAAATACTGCACTATTTCTATTACAGCACTTCATTTTGAGCCACCCCTCAGCTCCAAATATACAAAGCAACCCCAGCATGACATTATCTTTCCCAATATTCTAATGACATCTTGTTTTTCCTTTTATTAATTCCAAATTTTGGTAACATATTTTATTTTGGGATTGGATCAAAAGATGGCCCAGCCTTTTCTCAGCCTCTTCCTCAGAATTCTGAAAAGGGGAGAGTCCCCTTCTCCATCCTTAGGTGATTTAGAGACCATCTCTGAAGGGCTGACTTATATAGTTAGCAGTCAGAGTCTTCTTTATCTTTCTTTACAACTTATTTATAAGCAATTTTTCCCCTGCTGATTGTTTTTCCTCTTTTCCCCTAAAGTGCTTTTATAATAGATAATGCTGATGGAATGCTGCTGTTCAAAATGCTCCTGAGAGAGAACTGCAAAGTACTTTACTTTTATTACATAATTCTGAGGTCCAGCTAAATTTATAAAGGATACAAAACCATATATGCTGAGGAAGGCCCTTCCTTTGCTGCTACTGGGACATCTACTTCAAGACTTGAGGCTTATATTTTGAGCTGCTTTTATCTTTCCTTTCCCCTTTCCCCCTCCTCAATTCTCTGTCCTTCTTATTCTGTCCTTCTTAAGGCTTTTGTCCTCTTCCCCTCCTATTGCTTGATGCTTCAGTTTGTCCTTTCTGCTCTCTTTCTTGTCTCTTGCTTATGAAAAATAAACAATAGTCCTTCCGTTTATTTTGTATTAATATTTGTCTATGTCAATATATGCACACACACAGAGAGACAGACAGACATAGGGATATGGGTAGCAATATGGAATAATATATAATTATATATAAAATAAAACATGAATATAATATAAAATAATAATATAAGCAATTGCTAAAAACAGATCATTTCAGTTCTTCCAAGGAAGCATATACAGGATTGCAAATTAGTGTTCTTTATTGTGGGTGGGGAAGTTCATTAAAAATAATTATGTAAATATTGTGGCAATCGAATGGAAGCTCTAGTTACTATGGGAACATTATGATCAATTACGGAAGAGAAAGTCTTTCCTTGATTAATAGTGTTAATGAATGAGACTGCTAGTTGGAATACCTTTCAACATGTTGCTTTGGTTCCTTACTAAGAAATGAAGAAATGTTTCTGTACAAATAAAAATGAACAAGGCTATTTACGTAAATGTTTTTATGCTTTTTAACCATCATTGGTTTTGTAAAAAGAACTGAATTTTGATTCTTTATTATTAAAGGCCCTTCTGTGATTATTTCTTTTTTTTTCTTGGCAAATATATCACAAGCTGCTCTTATTGTGTGAGTGTTCCAAGAACACAGACTTCAAAATCATTCTATTCATTTCATCAAAACATACCATTCTTTGGCTAGAAAACCATAATTCTGTGATTGCTCAGTTATTGTGTTTAGGAAATGCAAATTAAATGTTTTGAAAACTTTTCAAATAAAAAACAATCCCTTTAAAGAAAACTGATTGTATTGAAGAATTGTAATTCCAGAGGTTTTGGTCTCAGTCCTCAGCTAAAGATGAAAAACATCTCCATCCTACCCCAAGCCAAGCTGGGAAAGGAGCGAGTCTAGCAAGGGAGAATTTTTTTCTGGACTCCCTGTTTGCTTGCTGACACCCTACCCTCTATTCTAATAGTATGAATGCATTGAAATCACTATGTACTTCGTGGCTATCTCCTCCATGTCAAGCTTCCATTTGTTTGTTAAGTGATACTTGTATAGAATGGAACGCCAGTAAGTAGTAATTTAACATTATTCATTCACTCTACAAGTTAATATTAGGTACTGTTCAGTGGTGGGTTTCAAAAAATTTTGGAACCTCTTCTGTAGGTGTGGCCTGCTTTCTGGGTCCACTGGTGGAACCTCTTCTAACTGGTTCGATAGATTTGATGAACCGGTTCTACCGAATAGGTGCGAACTGGTAGGAACCCACCTCTGGTACTGTTGTAAGATAAAGTTTTCAGAAGAACAAAATGTAGGGTTTAAATAGGAGTTCTATAGCAATCAATGAAAATAAACCAAAATATTCTTGGTTAAAAAAAAATTGTCAATGAATAGGTGGAATTGTTCTTTGGGCTATTAATACAATACTAATCTTTACATGAAATAAAACCACTGTATATGTATATCTTCTATGTTCCCTTTTTTGGTCTGTAATTAAAGTGATTGGTATTTATCTTCAGTGAAGTCTATATATGTTAGGACTTTAGACAGTTTAGATAGTGTGCTTGTTTTCTTTGGTTTTGCCCATTTTAGCTGAGTCTTTGTCTCTAGAAAACAAATCATCAAGCTGAGTTATTTTGTTTTGCTTTCCTTTGTTTCTCTTTTTCATTCCCTTAGTAGAACTGCTGAAGTCTGCAAAATCTGTTAGGAAGATGACATGCATTTTGACTGCAGAGTTTCTGATATCCAAAAGAAGAAAACACTGCCAAGGTTTTGATATCCAAGTTTTAGTAACTTTGATTAACTACTTGTAGTCTAAGCAGTTTAGTGATGTTCCTTTGGATAAGACATCCAGTAGATCTAAGAATCAGTTCAAAATCAAAAGCAGCATAGAGTCAGAATACATGTTCATCCTCTAAGCAGTTACCTACTGATTCCATATTAAAATATTCTAGACAATCAGAAAAATAATATAGCAATTTGTTTATTTTTCAGAGGAAAGCACAATGCAGTAATGCCTCTCAGTTTTCTCAATGCTTTCCACCAAATCAAATCCCACTTTCTAGACCTCCCTCCTTTTTCCATTTTCATTCTTCATGCCAATTTTCTTCACATAATCAAAAATATCTAAACTGGACAAATGGCACATTTTACCCCTGAAGCCAAAAAAGACTGGATGTTGAAATCAATGTGAGTGTGACAGTTTAACACAGTTGAGGTTTTGCCATTATATTTTCTCTTAATGTCCTCTCTTCCACTCAATTGCACCTAATATCTCCTTTTTAGTTATGTCAGTTTCTGTTCTTTCCATCTGTCATCTCATCTAACCACTTAGAAAATCAGCACAATTGCGCCAATATCACTTTCAAATCCAAGGAATGCTTTTGTTCCTAGAGATCAGCTGAGTAGTAAAAGGTCACTTTTACGTAATATAGGTCTAAGAACTACATGCAGACTAGATAACATGCAGGTTGTTTGGTGATTGAGCAAGTAGATAGAAACTTATCAAACATTGAACTAAACATACATGCTCTGAATTATTAACCCAGCTAGCTGAAGCCAATGTTCCCTTGATCTAGCTTTCATCTTGACTTTCAACAAGAAGTCAATTCAAATGCTTCCTGGGTTCCTTAAAAGATAAGTAAACTTGTTAAACTACAATTTGCAGCTTGAAGTCTCAGATGTGCAAAAACAGTCAATCAGAATAGATCTGGAAGAGACCTTGGATCAGGTCTTCTAGTCCAACCCCTTGCTCAAACAGAGACCCTATACCATTTCAGATAGGTAGCTATTCAGTCTTTTCTTAAAAACTTCCAGTGATGAAGCCCCAACAATTTTTGAAGGCAAGCTGTTCCACTGGTTAATTGTCCTCGCTGTTAGGAAGTTTCTCCTTAATTTCTGGTTGCATCTCTCTTTGATTAGTTTCCATCCCTTGTTTCTTGTCTTGCCTTCTGGTGTTTTGGAAAACAAGTTGATTGTGGCAGCCCCTCAAATATTGGAATATTGCTATCATGTGATCCCTAATCCTTCTTTTCTTTAGACTAGCAATACCTAATTCCTGCAATCATTCTTCACATGTTGCTAATCATCAAATTATTGTTCACCTAAATTATTATCACCTAGAATAAAAAATTAACTTACTTTAATCAAAATGATCAACTCCATTCCATACACAATATAATCTGCTCTGAGAGTTCTTCTCTATGTTCCATCCACTTTTTCATTTGCATCTGCCTAATATAGTCTATGAGAGAGAGAGAAAAAAGGCATTTAGGGGTCCCTTCTCTTTATATTCCATAGATCAGTTAGGATGCCATCAACCAATGCTACTGGAAATGTTCCAAATTTGTTCAAAAAGCCATCCCTTGTCTGGATTGGGTTATTTTGATAGTCATTCATTTATGCAGTAAATGATATTTATATTGGCCATCCATCTGAAACTGACCAGGATTTGTCAATAACAATAGAATTAGAAAGGCTCCCACCATTTCCAGCATTTCAAATGTTTTACTGTTAGATATTATTTGGAACAGATCTGTATTCATTTTAAGAGGACATTGACATCCTGAGCCATTCTTTGTATGACAATCTCAAAATCAATACTCAAATTCCTCAGGAAAAGTAAACTAGTGCACTTCAACAATATACCTAAGAGCCTCCCAACCAGCTCAGAAATAAAGAGAATGTGAAGTGGGAGGGTGAACAGTTCATTAACAATGTCCTGCCCATCAAATACATTCAGAATGAGAGAATTTCTATATGGAATGTCTAGTAAATGAGATGGGATTCTTCCCCCCCCCCCCTATTCTATTTATCTAAATAGGATGGGGCAAAAGGATACTCAGAGAAATCTTTGCATGCTTTATATTGCCTGCTATATAATATGATATATACCACTCCCAGGTTTTGGTTTAAATGAAACAAAATCAGCATCTTTCTAGAGATCTCTCTCTGTTCTTCTTCTTGGAAATACATGTTGCTCCTTACTATTGGAAGAATAGGGCCAGAGTGAGCTCCTGTTATTTGTCTCAGCTTCTGCCAACCTAGCAGTTTGAAAGCATGTAAAACTGCAAGTAGAAAAATAGGGACTACCTTTGGTGGGAAGGTAATAGTGTTCAGTGTACCTTTGGCATTGAGTCATGTGGGTCACATGACCACGGAGATGTCTTTGGACAGTGCTGGCTCTTCGGCTTTGAAATGGAAATGAGCACCTCCCCCTACAGTCAGGAATGACTAACACATATGTGCAAGGGGAACTTTTACCTTTATATAGGTATGGATGTATGACAAACTGACCACAGGAAGACATTTACTTATTTATAAAATTTATTAGTGATAAGGTAACTCCGAGTGGGTTGCAGTCATAAAAAATGTATCTACATTAAAACATAAATAAATTAAAACCAAAGATTAAAATCTAAGGAAATTTGTGGAGGTTGGACCTGTTATTACTTGATTACTGTGCAATTCCCCCATTGAGGCCCCAGGTCAATTGGTAAGCTGTTCCAGAGGAAAGTAGCCAAGGAGGAAAAGGACCTCCTCCTAGACCCTGCCAGCCAATAATAGGTTTGACTGGACCCGTAGCATACGTCCTATGCCAACAGGAGTGGGATGAGCCAATCCCAATAGGATGAGATGTTCCCTCAAATAACCTGGGCCCATGCCATGAAGAGCTTTAATGGTGATTACAACACCTTAAATTGTGCCTTGAAGCAGACTGGCTACCAATGCAGATCATGGGGCATTACAGGGGTCATTCTTGGAGCCCCCAAAACTGCCTCTGCTGCCACAGTCTGCACCACCTGTGTCCTCCAAATATTCTTCAAGGATGACCCCATGTAGAGCACATTACAATAGGCTGTGAGGTGACTAGGGGCTAAATGACTGAGTGCAGGGAATCCTGATTCAAGAAAGGCTGCAACTGATGCACAATACAAAATTATGCAAACTCTCTCTGGGAGAAGCTGCTGCAGTCTAGCAGAGACAGATATCAAGATATTGCTCACTCCAAAAGGATAGTATATGGTAGTCCAGGCTGAAAAAACAAAAATAGGTTTAGGCCCGAAGACCAATAAAAACACAGAGATTTTTTTCTAAACTGTTTTCTTTATAGTTCATCACCTACAGTACAGTATAATCAAAAACCTTGCCAAAGTAAAAGAAAAGACTTACATCATTAAAGATGTACTCTGAAAACTTCCAGGAAAGAGTTGCCTTGATTTCCTTCCTCCCAACCAAAGTTTGCTATCTCTTGTTTTTCTGAAATGCACTAATTAGGACTACATTTGACCACACATAGTAATCTTGGGAATTTGGAGAGCCATGAATTAATAATTATTGGGGAAATGATCACAAATTTACTGTGCAGTCTATGGTACACATTTTATAAAGAAATAGACAAATGTGCTACTTTCCTGTGGACAAAATAATTCAGTGTTGTGTAGCATGTTTGCAGTATTTATTTTGTAACCTCACCGTTCAAGCTGCAGAAGAGAAATATATATATTTAAATAATAATCAAGAAAGTGTATTAATTAAGTTGTCATCAAGCCCACTATCTACACCTGGCTTATTGGAGCAGCTGCAATGAAGTCTTCTCTGGCTGAGGTTCCTGGCAACCTGGTTGCTGACAGCTGCTTCCCCATCCCTACCCCTTTATATATTCCCATGAAGTGACAAAATGAGCTGGCATTAAATTTGTGCAGATATATTTTCCTTCTTTTGACTAAATTGGAATCAGATTTTTATCAATTATATGCATACATTGTATCTTACTCTACCTTGAAGTTATCTTCAAAGGCTGCGGTTGATTGATCAAGTGAAATAAGGTATTTCCATGGATTTCAGCTACAGACTTTCAAGGAGTTCAGGCAATATTTTCACTTTCCTTAAATGCACTTGGGTAATTCTAACAACTATGGAACTGTGCATTTTAAAACCTGCCAGGCAAATGACCCAAATTAAATTTAATTTTGCATGGGGAACTCCATTCCTTCCCAAACAAGCATTTTACTTCAACAAAAGTTTAATTTTGCAGTGGTACTTGTGGATGCTAGCCCAGCTGTCAGTCTCTAGGAATGAGAGTCTGAGAATTCTAAAGATTAAACCATGCAATGGCTTATGAATTCTGCATGGAACTCAGGAAAGCTGATCTTGGATGATCTATAGCGTATATGTTATTGCAAAATAAGTACCTGGATATTTGAGTGGTCTTTAGGAATCATGTACATTGAAGAATTCTTAAACAATAGCAATCAACCATAAATGTCATCAAAAGCGTCCTTTGTTAAAATGAAAAGTATATATAATTGTCTGCATGTTTCTTCTTTAATAAAATAAAGCTTCTTCTTTAATTTTAAAACCAAAACAATAACTATCTACCCATGGTCATTCTCTGTTTAGGTAAGAAAATATCTTTAAAAGGGTGACCCAATGCGTCACATTTGTCTAGTGAGATATATCAGTGAAAATAACTTTCAGATATGCATTTCAATACAAAGTTCTATTCAAATGTGTACAATGGGAGAAATGCTTACAACAAAACTGTTTGTATTGTGTAGATTTTAATAAAATTCCATATTTATGTGAAAATAAAATGAAGCTGGGGGAAAGGAGACTCGGAGCAAACAAAAAGTGACAGATTCATTTACCCTTAGGTAAAACATTCACTTTATACCTAGTGAATATATTTACAGACTAGTTTCATTACATTTAAGACTTACCTAAATGGGGAATAAGCTGTAACTGATATTTAAAGTAAAGCCATCTTCTAGCATATAAAAACATCTTTGTTTGGGCATATTTTATAATGTGAATAAATATTCCCTTGTCTTCCAACAAAGTAATCCAATATGTTGTCTTTATAACCTTCTTACTAAAGAGCTGGATGATATGTTTTAAGAGCCATGAGGGGAACAACTCATAACATTTTAGTGGCCATAACGATTGATCCAAAGTGAGAAAGTGCAGTTCTTTTGGATGTTTGGGAATTTTATAGTTGACACTATTGTATATGAACTAAATTGTAGGATTTACATTGTAGTTTTTGTTGTTTCCTTCAGTATGATGAGAGGTACTTCCACCAATTTCAGCCACAGTAGTTGAGAACTTTTAACCCCAAAAGAGATCAACTTAGGAGTGCAGATTGCCACCCATGAGCCTAAAGTATTAATTCTGGGAGTTAAAGTTCACACATCTTAAATTTGCTGAGTTTGACAAATGCTGCTCTATACATTGTACACAGCAGTTCATGATAATGCATACCAGAAATAAAAACTCACATTAAGTCAAAGTGTGATTTAATTCATTATTTAATGCAAAGACTCAATTAAACTCATCTTAAAAATTACCAAGAACTATTTTATTAATAACAATAGTAAAGTGGGCCTTTTATGTGTCATTGAAATTAATCCCTATTGGAGGTGAAAATAGAGTAAAAGTTATGTTGTAAGATGATGCATATAAGATTACTTACTAAATAAGAAAATAGGTATTTTTCATATTCTCAGGTGCTCACTCTCTAGATTTCTAATCTAGGAAAAATATTTATTTTCTACACTTATACTGCACCATCAGCCTAAGAATGTTCTTGTTGCATTTGTTTATGAATAGGTCAGCAGGGATGTATTTATGCGGTGCTCATGTTGTACTAACTGTAGTGTATTTCTGTTGGGTTGCCACTGTAGGTTATAATCATTGTATTTTGTAAATCATGATTTATAGTTTAGGATGTGTGCACCAGGTTTTTATTGCCTTTTCAACCAACAGTGGTTAAAACAAATCATGATTAAATGTCATATCTAAACTCAGTCAGTGTGTAGTCCTCAGTACATGCTAACAGCATAGGACAGGTCTCTTGCAGATCAAAAAAGTCTACTTATTTTAGTGACTAGGGAAGAAAAAACAGATTTCTTTTTCATTTCATGATGGCAGCATTGCTGATCCAGAAAAGTGATGGAATAAACCATACAATTTTGTAGGAACTAAGGGAGGGAAAGGAACAAAGGCTAATTAAATGAATGAATTCCATACTTATTAATTATATTTGGAAACTTTTTTAGATGAACTGCTAATATAAAAGAAATTGGTAGCATGTTCACAGTATAATTAAAACAAAGCTGAAAATTCCTGTGGACTATTTCTGGATAACAGTCCCAGTAGATGGCATTATGAACCTTGGCTAAGCTTGAAAAACACTTAACAAGATTGGATTTGATTAATTCTTAGAGGAAAGTGTATTAGGGAATTTCAGAGCTGTAGGTTTCACTTAAAAGTTGAAAAAAAATACAATGGAAAAAGCCCCTTCCATGATGTTGCCAGGAAAATATTATCGAAGCAACCAACATAGATTTTATTTGTGAATGTTAGTAGAAAAGTAATGGTTGCCATGTTTTATGTTGCGAGGATTGAATATTAGTTGAAAGAACTGAAAACAGTTGTGTATGCAAGTGTGAGTATGGCAAATATAAAAGTAAGTTGAATATAGTAGGAACGTGGGACTTAAGAAATGTGTGTGATGAAACAAGAAGGCATAGAGTCAAGAATGAATGGGCAATAAATTAAGGTAAATTGGACAGAAAAACTAGTGATCAATCCATCCAGTGTCCATTCTGATAAATTTGTTTAGAAGTTTCATATGATGAGCTTACTATCTAATTTTCTATGGTGAAAACTTGGCCATTTTATTTGAAAAATGTTATCTAAATATGGTGATCATACTTACTAAAATCAAAGCCAGTTTCAATATATATTGATGCACTGCATTTCTAACAGATAATTTAATGTTTGAAATACAACTCTTTGCCGCTTCAACTTGGCAAATGCATTGTGTGGACAAGCCACAGGGGCAGAATATGTCTTCCCCTTTTGGCAAGGAAGCTGATCAAACCCATCCCAAACTAGCCCAGTTTCTGTCCAAACAAAAATGGTAGGCTTGGCATTCATTCAAATTTTCTGAACTCGATCCTCTGTCATTTCAACATCATGTCAAATTAAAAATAACACTTTACCTTAGCGCAAGAAATTATTGAAACTTTTTAAGCAGAGAGAAAGAAAGGAGAAACAATCAAGTACTGTATCTTGTAGTCACTCCTTGGTCTTTATTTTTAGTTTGTGAGTTAGCCCTCAAGTACTGCTAATAGAAGAACTGAGATAGAGCATTAGTGAGGTAACTATTAAGTGCAGTGTCTAAGGCCTAGAGGGTGAATGTCCGTAACTTTTTATGTTAGTCAGGGTTTGTACAGCCTTTGGCTGCCAGAGACAAATCAGCCTTTTAAAAATGGTATAATGAACATATGTCTGTGCGTACACATTCGCTGCTTGTGAGTTCTGCTTCACATTTGAAAGTCACTGAGAGAGCACTTTGTGGAAAATAGGGCCATAGTTGGCAGTGTAACATGCTGTCAGCTCCCTTCCAGCATCATTAGAGAAGATAACAGCTATATTTGTTATTACATCTGTTTTTTGGTTTCCTGCCCAAAAGCTTTTCATTGGTTGCCATGCAATAAGCTGTAGCAACCACCAGCACAGTAAAGCATCCTCCTTCCACATAAAGAAATCTTTTCATTTGTCTTTGAAGGCAATATCACCTGCTTCTTTCTCTCGGCCCCCTTTCCCTTGTGAAAAGCTATTTAGGAAAGAACAAATAGTACAAATCAGAAGGAGTCATGATGGGAATCAAGTTGCACTCGCCTATTAGTAAAATATGAAAACAAACAATATGCTTCTTTGTGTCTGACCTCTTGCCATTGAAGTCTGAAAAGGACTGTTGTGCATTGAGGATTCTAGGGAGAAAAGAGATTCTAAAGTAAACAGCACAATAGATTTAGATGTTTGCCTCCTATATTTTTGTGGATTGTTATACATAAGATATACAGCATGTCAGCATTTTGACTACTTCAGAAACAAAGGTTCAACATGTCAGTGGCCTGGCAAAATCCATGTAGTCAAACCTTTGGGTCATTTATTGATCTGCCAGTTTGTTCCAGCAGTGAACTTTTTGGAGGTTCATAATGTATCTACTTTATATGGACATTTCAGTCATGGCTTCTACCTGTTTTAATATACAATAAAATGTTGGGGATTTGTCATCATCGTTAATTTTTTCTTCTCCTTCCTCTTGTTCCTTTACTTAATCCTCCTTCAGAAATGTTTTGGAGAACTTGAAACTCGACCTGCTGGTGAGCTCTGGGGGCAGGTAGGAAGGTTAGGGACCACCCCCCCAAAGCTGTTGGAGGACTGTGTTTAGCCCCAAAGGCTCTACTGAGCTCTTAGGATTGCCGACAGCTCCCCAGTGTGCTCCAAAGCTTGCAGCGGCCATTTTGAAAAGAAGAAAGTGCCACGCTTTATTCTTAAGCCATTTTGAATCGCCGAAGTCTGGTTCCACAGCAGATCACTGCTGGGAGGACTTCTTAACATTGGGATCTCACTCTGGGGCTCCAGGCAGGTGTCCCCCTCCCCAGGAAGATTATTAGGAGTGGCTGCAGGGAGTTTGGCTTTGCTCTGGCCATTCCCTGCTTTATTGTAGCTTGGAACTGCAGCGCTATGGGACTTTCCAATTTGGCACAAAAAAAAAACGGTCATTGTTATTGATCCCTGTCTGGCCCCATTTTCCTCAGGACTTGGAATGAATTAAGGGGCCCATCATCCATACTCTATCACGTGCAGGGATTAATTACAACCAAGCTGTGATAGTGCTAAGAGTGAACCATGGCCAGCAGTAGTGTGGCTGAAGTCAGGGATCAAACAGGGCCTACCTCTAACAAGCGCAGCAGGCCCAACCCTGCTGCTAAAGAGGACAGTGCAGGCTGCCCTGCAAAGGGGAAACAGTCCAAAGCTGTTTAAGGCCATACTGACCAAGGCTAAGGCTTCGTCCATTCAGATGGGACTCCCCACCCAATCCGACAAGAATGCCACTGAACAGGGTAGCAAAGAAAACGGTTGGATCAGGGAATTCAGGCGCAAGTCTCTTTAAGGAGACCACCCCCATCAGGATCTGGTTCTGGCACCGCAACTTTTCCTGGATGTCATCCAGCAACAATGGTCCCAGCCTGGGTCAATGGCTAATGCCAGTAGAGTGGATAAAAAGCTCTACTCTATGGAGAGTGGCATGGAGCATTTCCTGAAGCTTCCTCCCCATAGTGGCACTAATCTTGAACTCAGCCAATCTGCTGGAGGGACTCAAGGCAGAAGACAAGAGGGCAGAAAAGGCTTGTCATAAGACTCATATGACCACTACGTGGGCCATGAAAGCCTCCTCCTCCTCTTCCTACTTCAGTAGGGCAGCTCTATTTTGGCTCCGTAAGCTGCTAACCAACCTCCCAGACGGTGACACTAGATCACGCCAGGAAGTCAACAAAATTATTGCAGCAGTTGAATATTCGGCTGATGCCTCCCTTGAAGGTTTTAAGGTTTTAAGGCCACCAAATTTTCCTCTAGGGCTCTGGAATCTAATATGACCTCATGCCATCTGCTGTGGCTCTGCCACTGGCAGGTGGTCATGAAGGTGAAGTAGAAATTGGCCTCAGCCCCTTTCAAGGATGGTAAACTTTTTGGTGAAGCTTTGGACTCAGTCTTAATTGAGTCCAAGGACAAACGCAAAATCTTACCAGCGGTCACCAAGAAATCAGATTGCAAGGGTCATTCCTTTTTTAATAGGCAGCCCTTTTGAAATGCAGACCTGCCCATCCACCTCTGGGGGATTTACCAAGCCTTATTCCCAAACGCAAGACTGCTTCTATGATAGAACATCATTCAGGGAGAAAACCAGGCAACAGGGTAATTGCAGGTTTTTTAGAGGAGGGTTCTCCAACCTCTCCTTTCAAAGAACCAAGTGACTGTCACTGGTCCCCTTCTTCTGATTCAGCAATGCAAGGTCAACAACTCCAAGAGGGTGGTGAGCATTTCCTCAAAGGTGAACCAATCACTCGGGTAGTGGCAATCTTCAGCATGCAGAATTTTGAAGTTGGCAGTGCTCTCGGTTAGAGAGGACCTTTATACATTCAGACAGAGTTATTCTGCGATTGGACCCTACCTTTCTACCAAAAATTAATAGCTTATTCCATAGAATGCAGGAGGTCATCCTCCCCGGCTTTTGCCCGCACCCCAGACATCCCAGGGAGCGTGTCTGGCACAAATTGGATGTGTGACGCGCTGTGCGGGTATACAAAAAGAGGACAGCTTCCTTTTGCAAGTCAGAATCGTTCTTTATATCATTCCAGCCCACCTCCATGGGCAGGAACATATCATCTTCCACCATAGGATGTGGGCTGCATGCTTGCATTAAACTAGTTTATGAACATCAAGCTACACCTGTTCTTCCTCAAATAACAGCACACTCCACAAGGAGCTTCATGACTACGGCCACGTGGGCCACACAAGCGCCTATTGTAGGGCTGCTACCTGGTCATCACCATCTCTTCATTCAGAATTATAGACTGGACTCCTTTGCTTCTGCCAAGGCTTCAGTTGGAAGGAGAGTTCTACAGCGGGTCCTCGTGGGGCCGAGTAACCAGGACATTCCTTCTTCCCACCGTGGGACTACATAGATTGGGTATGTCCCATACTTGGAAACTCCAAGCAGCACCTAGGAGAATGACCATTGGCTTACCTGAATGGTCATTCTCTAGGTGCTGCAGGATTGTCCAACCCCGCCATATGGTTGCCTGCGGGGAATAGAAATTTTATTTAAATATGTGTTATCACTGGCTCTATTCTCTATTCCCAACTATAAAGTTTTACATGGATAAAAACAGAGAACCTCCCTCCCCACCTTTTTTTATGAGACTGCCTGTTGCTGGCTGAGGCAGCTGCAGTTCCAATTCTGAAGAAGGAGCGGATAAGAGCCACTAGAATCCAATTAGCAGCTAAATCCAATTAGCAAAACTTTTTTTGAGTCTCTATTTGTACATAAGAGATTCCCCAATCAGCTGCCATGGGTGCAAGCAGCAGGAGACATCAGCAATGGCAAAACCACCCATAATGGGCTTCCTTTACTGGGCAACTTTTATAATCCTTCAACTTCTTCCACATCCACCACCCCTTATCTTTAGGAGTTATTTAGATTATTTGGGGGGAAATAAATCAGGAAATAGCTCTGCAGTTTAGGCCACAGCAAAAAAAGATTGCATATTAGTGAAAATTAGATACACTGTTAATCGTCTAGCAGACATCCGGCAGTTAGGTTAAAAAGCAAGAAAAAAACTAACCAGGATCACAGTAGGAAAATGCTTATCTCTAGCCTGGCACAAAGCAAAGAATGTTTATATGGGTTTGTGTAGAAAATAAGAAGAGACTAGGAAAGTCTTAGGGCACTAATTAAAGGTAAGGTTTATTCACAGTACACTGCCACAATACTAACTCTGTGGTAACACAGTGTTGAACTCCTGATAAATGGAGAAACGAATAAATCTTCAAGGAGGTCTGGCAAGAGTACCGAAGAAGTTTAAACTTTTCCTTAGGCAAATTAAAATTTATTTCAAATTATGCTCTGTTACTCTTCACCATATGGGTTCTAGCCAAATCTATTGGATGCCATTAGAAATAAGCTCATAAACTAAATTTATAGACTACTACATTGTCTATTCAACATACAGCTTATTAGATATCTATAAATTATTATAAGAAAAATGCCATGACAGTTCATGGAAGTAAAAACAGAAGTTTTAAAGCCTCTTTTCCCACTAACAATTTTTAGTAAAAAGCATAAGTCGTTAAGCTGTACCTCACTTCATCAGATACCTAGAATGATTATGCTGATTTAAGATTTAAATTAGGGAAAGATGGGGGGAGGGGGGTGAGACACAGTTACAGAGAAGTTGGTTGCATGTGAGGTGGATTACAAGTAACTTTTAAATGAACCATTATAATGTACGAAAATACCATTGTTGTTAACCCAGGATTGGTAATTTATCAAAATCCTGTTTTATCATGACAACTACTGTATAGGACTGGGAATGCCTATGTAATCATTACTTTATGAATTTCTTTCTACAACGTTCAAACTGTCTTATTTCAGACAATTTGCCATGGTTAGTCTTTCAATTAAATTTTCAGATTTTACTTAAATTCTATATTCATTGACTTTGCACTGTGTTTATGATTTTTTAATCTCATTCACAAGTATGTATGTATGTATGTATGTATGTACACACAATATATATGTTTAAAAAATCATATGTGGTGTGTGTATAATTACAAACATGTGCATTTGTAATTTGGATCAAAAAAGCCATTTGTTAATGAGTACACACATACACACACACACACACCCCGCATATGATTTTTTTTTAAAAAGAATCATATAGCAGGAATGCATCGCATGCTATTTTGTGCTAGACTTCATTGCCAAGCAATTATTTTGTGCTGTATTACATTACTGTATTTGTATACACTGACAAATCTGAAACCTATGGGCGATTGTATATGTTACTCCTAGAAAAAGATAAGAAACATTTACATTAAATCAGACTGTAGGAAGAATATAACATCTCTGAACAATATGGAAATGGATGGTAGGCTTTTTTTCACATAATATCCACTCCCCCATGGCCTACAAATGCTGTTCACCATCAAGCATCATAAACAGACTCCAAGGATTCAAATTTGGGAGACCTTTTTTTTCCTGTGTGGTTTCTATAATGTGTAAATAACCCCTAAATTGGGGCAAATTATATCACACAATTTATAGTTGCAAACTGTAGCTTCACTTCAGTGAGCTGTTTGGCTGTGGGCACTTTAAAATGCACTGCTAATTTGAGAGCTTGAATATGCTGTTCCCAGAAACTCATTCATAAAATCCATACCTGCCTTTCATTTTGCTTGCCAATCTTCTTTCTGCAGCCATCTGAAAAGTAGCCAATTTCATCTCTGTATAAGTTCATGAACCTGTATAATGAGCTGAAATTTATAATGCAGTTCCACAGCCCAGATAAAACATTTTAAGAAATCATGCTGCTCTGAGAAGTTGCTTGAGTGACACCAAGCAATAACAGTAACAGAATAACAGAATATATAACAGAATAACAGAATGAATAACAGAAGGGTTGGAAGACACCTTGGAGGTCTTCTAGTCCAATGCCCTGCTCAAGCAGGAAACCCTATACAATTTCAGACAAATGGCTGTCTAATCTCTTCTTAAAGATATCCAGTGATGGAACACCCACAACTTCTGAAGGCACACTGTTCCACTGGTTAATTGCTCTCACTGTTAGGTTACTCTTTATTTGCGTTACAGGCAAAGGCTTCAGTCGGTTTGCATTGGTTCAGGCGAACCAGTTGTTAATGTTTTACCCAGTTTGAAGAACCGGCTAATCCCATCTCTGGCTGACTCCGCCCACCCTGCCCCGCCCCTCCCAGGAATCCCCTGCGGCCCGTTTTGACTTGGGGCAGTAGGCCATCCAGGCTCAAAACGAGGCACACGGAGCATCATACAGCTCCCTCATAGCCCCTTTCGGCAGGAGGCCTTCCAGGCTCAAAATGGGACACTGGAGGGCGTCGCATGGCCCCCTACTGCCTGTTTTGGCTTTCGGATTGGTGCAGGAGGCCTTCTAGACCCAAAATGGGACACAGGGGTGTGTGCAGTCCCCCCTTTTGGCTTCCAGGGTGATGCAGGAGGCCTTCCAGGCCCAAAATGGAGCACGAGAGGGGTCACATTGCTCCTCCTGTGCCCTGTTTGGCTTCCAGGGTAGTGCAGCAGGCCTTCCCCTGATCTTGGGTGAGTTGGGAATTGGGATTTTGCATTATGATTGCTCGTAAGTAAGTAGGAACCAGTGAAAGAGGAATGGCAAAAAATCCCTATCTGTAGATCAGCATTTTTCAGTCTTCAAAGTTTAAGGTGGCAAACTTCATGCTACCTGGGGAATTGAAGTCCATGGGACCTTAAAGTTGCCAAAGTTGAGAAGCATGAGTATACACTAGAGTTTAGGATTTTCCATTTCTGTTTTATTTAAAGTTTAGTTTAATTAAATAAATCAGTTATGGTTTTGTTAATAAATAGTGAGTAAAGTGATATGAACTATTACTGGACTTTTTGTGAGAAACAGAAGTTGATCTGGGCTTTGATGATTAAATAAGGGATTATGGAAATAATGTAGACAAATATTAATCTTAGTTTAGTTTAGTTTAGTTTAGTTTTATTAGTATTTGTAGGCCGCCCTTTTCCCTGAGGGGACTCAGGGCGGCTCACACAAAACCGGGAAGGGGGAATACAGACATTAAGACATTAAGATACAAACATATAATAAAATAGTAGGCAACATACATTCATCATTCGGGAGGGGTAGGAATCCTTATCCCCAGGCCTGACGGGCGAGCCAGTTCTTCAAGGCTATGCGGAAGGCTTGGACGGTGGAGAGGGTACGAATCTCCACGGGGAGCTCGTTCCAAAGGGTCGGGGCTACTGCTGAGAAGGCCCTCCTCCTTGTAGTTGCCAGCCGACACTGGCTGGCCGATGGAATGCGGAGGAGGCCTAATCTATGGGATCTTATCGGTCGTAGGGATGTAATTGGCAGAAGGCGGTCTCTCAAGTATCCAGATCCACTGCCATGTAGGGCTTTATGGGTGACTAATAGCACCTTGAAGCGCATCCGGAGATCGACAGGTAGCCAGCGCAGCTCGCGGAGGATAGGTGTTATGCGGGTGAATCGAGGTGCACCCGCGATCACTCGCGCGGCTGCGTTCTGCACTAGCTGAAGTCGCCGGATGCTCTTCAAGGGCAGCCCCATGTAGAGCACATTGCAGTATTCCAGCCTAGAGGTCACAAGGGCCCGAGTGACTGTTGTGAGAGCCTCCCGATTCAGGTAGGGTCGCAACTGGCGCACCAGGCGAACCTGGGCGAATGCCCCCCTGGTCACAGCCGTTAAGTGGTGGTCAAATGACAGCTGTGGATCCAGGAGGACTCCCAAGTTGCGAACCCTCTCTGAGGGGTATAAAATTTGACCCCCCAGCCTGAGTGGTGGAATATTAGTCAAATCTTTGGGAGGAAAACACAACAGCCACTCGGTCTTTTCTGGGTTGAGCACAAGCTTGTTAACCCTCATCCAGTCCATGACGGCCTCAAGGCCCCGGCTCATCACGTCTACCGCTTCATTGAGTTGGCACGGGGCGGACAGATACAATTGAGTATCGTCCGCATATTGATGGTATCTAATCCGTGCCTGCGGATGATCTCTCCCAGCGGTTTCATGTAGATGTTGAATAGTAGGGGGGATAGGACCGAGCCCTGAGGCACCCCAAAATTTAGGGGCCTAGGGGACGACCTCTGCCCCCCCACTAACACCGACTGCGACCTGTCCGAGAGGTAGGAGGAGAACCACCGTAGCACGGTGCCTCCCACTCCCACCTCCCGCAGTCGTCGCAGAAGGATACCATGGTCGATGGTATCGAAAGCCGCTGAGAGGTCAAGGAGGACCAGGATGGAGGAATGTCCTTCATCCCTGGCTCTCCAGAGATCATCAATCAATGCGACCAAAGCGGTTTCTGTGCTGTAACCGGGTCTGAAGCCTGACTGGAAGGGGTCTAGGTAGTTTTCAGTTTTCCTTCTTTTCCTTTTTCTTTCTTTCTTTCTTTCTTTTTTTCTTTCTTTCTTCTTTCTTTCTTTCTTTCTTATATTTTCACTCTGTTTCTTTCCTGAGCCTTTTCTTTTTTCAAATCTGTTTATTTGTTTATCCCTTAGCTTTGTATTTTTTGATGTATGAAAGATCAATTACTCAGCCATTAGAATTCTACGTTCCTTATTTACAGATACCATATCAAAATTTTGAATGTTGCTCTAACCAAAAAGTGTTTATTGATAGAAGAGAATATTTGTAGCTTAGGGTTGAACTGTGGGTTCCTTGGTGCTCTCTGAGCTTGATAGTTTTCTTGCAGATATTTCATTACCAAACTAGGTAACATCAGTACTAGAAGGGAGTGGAGTTCGCTCTTATTTTCATATACTGGTGACTTACCCTGTCAGTATTGATCAGTTGCTTCACAAAAAAATGTTTTGATTGGTGCCTCTACAGATTCAACCAGAGAAGGATTTTCTGCACCACTCTCTCAAACATTCTTTAAAATACAGTTTCCCAGCATTCCTTTAGAAACCTCCAACTTGGAAATCGTGATTACTCATCCTAAAAGGAATCCTTTTAACCTGGAGCTTCAAAATTTGCTGTTTGCTGGGAAGGTGTGTAGCTAAAAGTCAGTCTATATTTAGTGTACATCTGACTTTGGGGATATTTCTTCATTACCAAACAAAAGTGTATTTTCTGGGCGGTTCACACCTCTTGCTCGCTGGATCAGGATGTCACAAAGCAAAGCCCACATTTTGTAATTAACCTCCATGCATTGTTTTGACTGGCAGAGTGCTGCAGGTGATTGAGTGCTGTCCTGCCCCCTGGTCCTGCCCACCTGGCTGTGCCCACTCAGCCGGTCATTGGGGCAGAGAACCGGTTGTTAAATTATTTGAATCCCACCACTGGTTACAGCCTTTCTACAGAACATCCCACTGAGCCTGAATATCAAAACCACAAGGATGCTTGTCACATGAAACTTTTCTTCTTCTCTGTGGAATGGTAAAAGCAGCAACCATGTCAAATGAACTTTATGTAAAAGACAACAGGTATAGCTTCTTTTTTAAAACTGAATGGCCTTCAGTCTGTTGCAGCCGTTCAACATAGTATTTTTATGACTATGGCTGAGACATTTGCGTCTACATGCAAAATGTCCATAGTTACAAGGTCAAATCACTCTTTATTTAAATGTCTTTATTGCGCACAGGACCCATCACAAAGGAACACCAGCATTTGAGCGCACACACAAGCACGCATGCGCGCACACACACACACACACACACACACACACACACACACCAATTTCATTTATATGGCCATTCATTAAAATGCATTCATTTTTCCCTTTTTGTCTAACAATGCAAATGGCAGGGGAAAAGTTTCATTGTTCTCAGTTGAAATTGTTCCCGTAGTTTCACAATGCAGTGCAAGGTGAAGACATATGTAGTTTCAGATCCAAATATTTCAGATTGACTGTAACTATCTAAAAACATATTAAAAAGGACACAAAGATCTTCTATGGATGTTCAGGACTAGATTGAACATCAGTCTGATTGCTAAATATTATCTCTGTAGTACTAGTTCCATTTGCAAGTAATTCTGATTATTGGGGGGGTGTGCTATGGATTCTTTAGGAATATAACACTTCACATAAGTACAATCCATATGAAATACAATTATGATTTTTACATGCACTCCACATACTGCTATTCAAGAAACTAATGATAAACATTTACAAAACAGCAGACTAACTAAATAACTATTACCACTATTTAATATAAACTTGATAAAAATGAATTTGAACTTGAAGACTTTGATTAAATAAGAATAGTGACTGTAAAATATTAAGAACTTGTAAGCAGTAGGTGTAAAAGAACTTGTAAAAAGTAGGTGTAAAACGCTAGTCACTCAGAAGAATTATAAAATAGTATATTCTTTACAAGTTAAGAATGCTTAGATGTTAAAGTTATAGGAATACATCTGTGACTGTGTTGCTGGCATGGATAACCAATCATTTCATTTATGAACACTGATCTCAATAACCTGATATATTTGTCTCTCAAAATAGCTTTCCAAATTGACTTTTGATTTTTAAATAAATAAATCCCTTGCTTTATTTAAGCTTGTGTTAACAAAGCAGGAGTGTGATTAAAGCATTAATTTATAATGAATAATAGAATAAATATGAGCTATATAAAACAATGAAAGTTGAATAGAAGCTTCCTTTAAAAGCTTTCTATGCTCTATTTTTTTCTTTACCCCTCACTTATTACATTATTATAATCTTGATGCATTATATTGTTTCAATGCAATGATATTTTATTATTATTAATTAAAATTAACATTCTATTGTGTAGATAATTTGGAATATGAAGAACAGAGAAAGAGAAAAGTTATACTATCAATATTAATTACAGTTTAGAGTATTCATATTACAAGTATAAAATTATTTGCCTTTTTCATACAAAATAATGAAAGTAGAGTATACATTTCTGGGGGGAGGGGGAACTGCTTCAGACTACATCAAATTTTTTGCTATCTGTCTACTACTAAAACTCTTGTCCTGACCTCTAACTGGGTGAAATCATGGATCATAGTAAACAATTTTTGAACAAAGGTATCTGAAATGGACTGTCTAAAATCAGGAATCCATTTATTTCCAAGGAAATAAAATTTGGAAAAGCTTGCCTGCTTCAGTGCTATTGGCTGCTGCTGCAGTGGTATGATTTTCATGTTCAATGCTCCATCACATTTTTCCAGCCAGTCTTCACACTCCCTTGCTCCCTCCCCCAACCACCAGCAGCCCTGTTGGTTTTTTAAGTTCCCTCTTTAATTTGCTATATTGTAAATGTTTAAGCCCCCTTAGAAGCCAGGCTGATCATATGTATCATGTTGCATGATGTGATTATTGTATGGGAACCATAGTTGCTTAAATTTGATTGGACTTATATATGTGGTGTACATCTTCATGGGTGTGTATTCATTAAAACTCCCAATGAAATATTGTCTGAACTGTATCTTCCAATGTGGAGAAATATTTATTCTTGCTGCGGTAAGCATATATCTCATTTAGCTATGATGTTTCCATTTGATGTTTTTTTCTAAAATTATACCTAATAAAAAAAAACGCGGTTTCATTTCAAATTTAAATTTCAAAATATTCTACCTTGTACTAGAAATATCTTTTCAGCGTCCACAATATGTGATAAAACATTTCTTTTCTTTCACAGCATTTGCAACATTTATTACTATATGATTTGTTTATCTTAGATATTATTGAAGGAATAATTATTGTTTATTGTTCCATCTATAGAACATTTTGTACCAATTTTCTTTTAAGTTACATGTAACTTTTGCAGCTTTAGTTGATACTTCCTTCCCATGTTGTTTTGTAATAGTTTCTTTAAAGTTTTGACTCATTTTGCCATATAGTTTTTCTGCTCTGTATCACGTTCATACATATACCCCAATGGGTAGTAATGGTTTTACATGAGTGTTTCAATTTTTATTTAATATTCCTCCTTTCTTATTGAGATTTGATTTTCTCCTTCCACTAGTTTGTAAGTCCATCATCCCTGGTATCTTCCAGCCTTCAATGAGTAGTTCTTGCTGTGTTTTTAAACTATTTGTAGAGTCCGAGTGAATCATATCTGCATGTGTAATTACATTTTTCTTGCTGTAATTATGTCTAACATGAAAAACATTTGAAGGGGAAGCTAAGGGTGGAATTATTGAGATTAGTATTCCCTTTGCAGAGTTCAATTTATCAAATTTTGTCTAATCATGCATTCTTTTACATTTTTTGTCCTTCTTTGAGTCTCTATAGTACAAATATCTATGAACTCTTTTACCTAAACTGGTTCTTTCCAAAATTGCCAAATACAAACATTTGTCTTCCTATCACTTCCTATCCTATCACTAATAGCCAAACATATCTCCTAATTTTGTAATGTTCAATTTTGTATGGTCAAACACAAATAGCTCTCAAAAATTATCAAATGTTGACATTGCAATGTGGTTTTTATGGGGTTATTTCTCTCCAGCCATGTAAGTGTGTCATAAAGGGGACAAGGAAATATCACATCAGCATTTGGATAGCTCCAGTTCAGGGAGTGCAACCTGTTGCTCTAGGTCAATCTTTAATCCAGAAAAATCTCAGAGTGACCCCCTAACCAAAATCACTGGTAAACTGGCAATAGTGCTTCCTGTTATTTTGAACTAGGGAATGAATAAAAACTAAATAAAAATCTTAAAATACTCATTTACTTACATCAATATAAACAATGAAGATTGCCTATCCCAACTCCAATTCTTTCAGTCCTTTTCATATTTACTTATGGCAATTTCTCTTTAAAGCAATTAACCATTTTTTGCTTACAATATAGAGTCTTTTTGTATTCTACCTCTCCTATGTGCAATATGTACAGCAGAGCCTGTGTTTAGCCTCTGTTGACTTTCCAGAAGCAGGTAATCTGAAGAAGGCTTGGACACAACCATAAAAGATAATAAGTTCAAAGGGCATGCTTTCTCAATTCCTGGGTCTCATCTTCATTCTGCTGTGATGAGATGGCTCCAGAAAATGGTTTGTACCAGTTCAATATTTCTTTAACTTTTAAAGAAATATTTCTTCCAATCACTTTTTCCCCTCATTCTTCTTTGCATCAAGAATGTCATTTTTCCACATTATTGTCATAAAATCAACACTTTCTCTTATCAAATATGGTCATCTTTCACACAAGAGATTCTTGAACAAAACTATGACCATTCATGAATGAGTTATCCTATCCAAATACCCAGTTGCTTTCCCATAATTGAAAACCAGTTGTCATTAGAGCTCTTCTTACCACAGCCAAAGACAGGTAAACAACTTTTAACACCATGTTCATGAACTTGAAAATTGAGAAGTTATTTTCACATTTTGGAAGCTTCCTTAGCTCAAATAGGAGAACAAATTAATGACTGTGAAATTGCTTTTCTGCTGTCATCAGCTCTTCCTTGTTGCAACGGACCAGTAACTTTAAGCTGAAGTTCTGTCGTCAAAGAAAGTGAAGTTGTCATTTATGAATCTGCTCGGTTCTTGAGTTATTTCATAATAAAATCCTGTCTTTCTTGCAACATAACTGTGATGTCTTTCCTCAATTTATAGTTGGGCATATAACAAGCAAGTGCTATTGACTAGACTTGAAAGTATAAAGGAAGAACATTACTCTCCAGGGATCAGCGTATATAATTAGACTTCCACATGTTGGAAATTCAATTTAAGTAAACCAAAATAGCTTAAAAACAAACAATGATTAGAAAATTATGGCACTATTTTAAAACCTCACTTGCTCATAAAAAAAGCCTTTATGACTTTACATAGCTCCAGGGAATGGTCAGGTCCTGTGCATTGTCCTGTGCGTTGTCTGAAAATAAAGACAACTTGCTATTTAATCAAAGCTGTGGAAAGTGCTTGGGTATGACAACAAACAAATGTCTGTTATTTTGTAGTTTGTATTTCATAATTTAGTGTGTGTGTGTGTTGAGCATCAATTGAGAGATCAAGTGTTATAGCATCCAGTGCAACTTGGGCATGTACTGGGTATATCATTTATTTATATTCATTTTTTTTTACAGAGCTGAAAGCATTCTACATTTTTGATCTTCACAAGATTATAGTCATTGTATGTTAGGCAAAGAGATTTGTCATTTGTCTAAGTTCATTCTGCAACTTTCTCTGACCGAATCAAGATTTGAACCACCATCTCTTGTAGCGAGGAATTGTTGCTGAGAGCTTGCATTAGGTTTTTCTTTTTTTTCCCTTTCCTGAGAAGTTGACTTTTTAATTATATTGTGTTATGATCACATATTGAAGAGCTGAGGTGGCACAGTGGTTAGGGTGCAGTTCTGCAGGCCACTTCAGCTGACTGTTATCTGCAGTTCAGCGGTTCAAATCTCACCGGCTCAAGGTTGACTCAGCCTTCCATCCTTCCGAGGTGGGTGAAATGAGGACCCAGAGTGTGGGGGCAATATCCTGACTCTGTAAACCGCTTAGAGAGGGCTGAAAGCCCTATGAAGCGGTATATAAGTCCAACTGCTATTGCTATTGCTATATTCAGGAAAATGAGTTGAAATATTTTAGCCGTCTTTGTGGAAGTTATATTGAAAGCAATTAGTATTTACCAAAACAGTAATGCCAATTATGTTAACAAACCAAATGTCCCCAGCTTCAAGCCTAAGAAGTACAAGGCAAATTTATCAGTGTGGCATGAAAAAAGGCAGGAAGAAAGAAAGAAGGGAAAGATTTAAATGGCAGTAGTTATAAGAGATTAGTTGCTGATTAGAGGTCAGTCATACTCTTAAAATGCCTGTGAGAGATTATGGGGAGGTTGAGAAAGTAATGGAGGGAAACCTTCTTCTCTTCCTACTCTTCCTTCTCCTCCTCCATAAACAGTGCAATGCACAGCTTAGGAGATTCCACAAATTATGGCACCTGTTATGGAGAACTGACCTTCATAAAAACAAATGCAGAGACAAAAAACATTAAGAGGTATTGTGAATTAATGCAACAAAAGTCTTCAAAGTAATCTTAAATCTTGTTCTCCAACTTGTTAACATAGCACAATTCCTTGAAAATACAATAGTTTACCTACTTTCTTGTCATTGTGTGTTTTAGTGGTCCTATTCTATAAAAACGGTAGTGGTAAAGTCAGTTGCATAGACAGTGCTTCAATGTCAAGAAAATGCATTTTTCTAAGGCTCCTGTACCTATTCTTTAGAATCAGGATCCTTAGAGAATTTGTTTTCTCTTTATAGTAGGGATTGGGACATTTTCTAAATTAGGCAATGATTGCTTTTGACAGCAGTAACCTGTTTCACCCAGATTTGACCAGTATACTGGGTTCTTATTGTGGATCTTCTCCAATAAGGAGAAGCTGCTTTATTCATGAGCCACAGCAGTGCATGCACTAACAGGACTATGGATGCAGATGAAGCAGGCATAGATAAAGGGAATGCAACCAAAGAATACATTGTAAGAGTGCAGGCTGCAGGCATGGAGGGTGGAAGCAAACAGCCTGTGCCAGCTGCTGGAGATAGTCAGTTTTCCTCAGTTGGTCCCCTGTCTCTTACTCAGAGAAAGTGGAAGAACATAAAAATCAATTTGTGAGAACCAGATGTAACTGGCTATATTGGGCCACTGGCTGAGATTCGAATGTAACACATTGGTAAAATAAATGATTCTGGGTACTGCTGCTTCAGTAGCAGGATTTGGAAGAAAGGAAGGGCAGAAGAAAAATCATGTGAACTTGCTTGTAGGTAGTGGACTAAAATTGAATAAAGTACTGTTTGAAAGCAAATTAGCCTTCTTATTCTGAAGAGTTATATTTTTTTATTGAGGGATTTTGCAATTCAGGCCTATCATGACTGACTTTGCAATTCGGGCCTATCATGACTGATGATAATGTTTCTCCCCGATTCCTAGCATATATACCAGTAACTAATAATGAGAAAATTATATGAATGCAGCTATTCTGTTTGTATGGGAACGAATTTCTATTGGCTTTACTTGCACTTTTATCCTGACATCTGTATATACACAGGGATATTAACACTTATGTATGAACCAAGCAAATAATTTATTAGATCTGTGATTGCTTTCAGCAAAACCTAGCAATTTATTTCGCTTCACACCTTGCATTTCTGTAAAATACTTTTTTTTTTCTGAAGGCTATGCAAGAAATAGTTCATGATGATGTGTGCATTGAATATATTCCAAACTGAGCAGCAAAGGGGTAAAAATAGATCAAGGACTCATAGTAGCAGATTGGATTTTCTTTGCGGCGCAGCAGATGGATGACAAATGACATATGTTATCATATGCCTTTGGTGGCAGTTTACAGCATATATTAAGTACAAGATGGCATGAATTCAAATCACAGCTTAAAAATGACCCTGTAAAGCAATTCCGATCTTTCAAGGAGTAGAAGTAGGAGAACAATCTCCAAGGAGAGGACCCAAATGGCAACATTATCTCTATGAGTGACTTCTCATAATTGGTGATTCAGAGGAGGACCATTGCAAGACTATATCTTGAATATAACTTCTGCTCCCCACCTAAGTTTGGAATATTTTATGGATCAAAATGCCCATGTTCAGGTATGGACCATCTGAAACTACCCATTCCATGCACAAAATGTTTCCTGTATAGAACCATTTTCTCACCCTTCCTCTGAGGGCTTTTAGCTGGTGGCTACCTAAAAAAATAGCTTGGCTGGCATCTTAGAGCTACTATTTATGAAGTGGTGCTTGGTTTGGCTTTTAAACATATTTGGGCATCTTGTCATATCTCCAAAGCAAAGAGCCTTGTTTAAACCAAGTTAATGGCCTTTTAGGCTTCCTCTGCATGAGTAGAGTTCACTTTTTGAGTAAATTAAGAATTATATGTCACTGGGGGCAGCATCAGGATTTTAGAGATGCTTAGGTGGAGCATGGCCCAAAAAAGGTTGGGAACTACTGCACTAAATAAAACATTATCCTGATAAAATAGGTTTTTGCCATACAGCAAAATATCATGTGAGAGAACAAAAAACTCTTAGGATAGTATCTTACTATTTATCTGTAGAGAATCCCATTTTTTCTTTAGATCAGTGATTTGGAACACGTAGCCCTCCAAATGTTGCTGAAGTACAACACCTGATATCTCAGACTATTGGCTAAATGGTCTGGGCTGCTGGAAATTGTAGTTCAGTGGCAACTGGAGAGCCGCAGGTTCCTCAGAACTTTGAGGAAGTAATATATAGCCTTTGTTTCATGTAATGTGTACTTTAAAAAGAATCACCAGCCATTTTTTTTAAAGAGGCAAATGTTATTATTAAGAAAAATGACATATTATCATTCTCAAAAAGATTTCGGTAATATATTTCATCTCGATTTTTTTTTTGACAAAATTCTATTTTGGACTCTTACACTTTAGTCATCAGAGTGCTAAAAGAACCGTATGACTTAGAACTAAAAAAAAAATCTCATCTAATCCTATGTGTGACATTGAGATGTGATAATGAGCAACCTGCTTAGTACAGGAATCCAAATGAAATCATCTGTGTAATGCATCCCGTAAGGGAAGTTCTCTATTTCTTAGCTTCCACTCCTATTGTGAAGAACGGGACAATTAAAGATCCTTTTGCTGTCCAAAACTGAGTTGTTTGACGTGCACAAAATGGCCATTTCAAGCTTTGCTTCCAATGTTTGCTTCTGTTATTTGCATTTTTAAAATCATCTTGGCTACTCAACAAAAGGCAGCAGACAGATCAAATAAAATAAATATCATCCCCAAAACTCTTTAGCAAAAATTATGAAAGGAAAAATACTGTATATGGGCTTATATTTTGAACCTTGAGAGCTCAGGGAGTTCTAGCGTCTCAAAATCAGTCAGACACTTCCTAGTAGGGCAAAACCAGGGAAGAAGCATTGGTCATTCTTTATCTCTCCCTCAGCTATATTTTTAAGGATTTTTATGTCTATTGAAGAGGAACAAATGGAGAGTACAGAAATTTATGGCAGTTGTGGGTCTGTTATGCATTGTATGCTCCTCCCTCATTTAATGGGCTTCTCTTGCTTTCCAATGAAAACGTTCTTGAAAATAATTTCTTGGAAAAGCCATGCAATTCTTTGTTTTATTGGCTCAAAGACAGGGAACTATCCAGAAATAAAGTGTAGATTTTTTTTTCTATGCCATCATTATAATTCAGGGCTTGCTAATGGGCATGTAACAGATGAGAAGCATACTGGCTATGCCGCTATGTTTTCCAAAGCTTTGTTGTGCAGCAGTTTTACCAGCGTGAAAAGTAATCATTTGGTTGTGTGTATCACCTGTAGGGTAAACACTGTAATGCCCATTTAGGTGTAGAATTGAATTATTATCGGCATTGTCTTTTGATAATAAAACTGTGTAATTAATATGCAAATTGCAATATCTTCTACTATTGTGGAATATTGTGAGGAAACTTTAATGAGGAATATCTGCAGTTTAGCTGTTTGTAAATGATTTCAGGCCTAGAGTCTTTCCCAATAATTCAAAATTTGCAGATTTTTGCACTTTATTTAAGAACAATTTGAAAAAATTATATTTTAGCACTTTATTTTTTTTTATAATAAACCATTTTTTCTCTATATAGTATGGTTGAAATCCCATTTTTCCCTCTCATGGCTATTGAAGTTTAGGTATAAATATGAAACATTCAGGCAGTATCAGTAAATTATCTAAAGACAGATTATTGACTGATTGACTGATTATTTGATGGATTATTTACTAGTCAAATTTATATAGTCACCCATATCACTGAAGATGACTCTGATTGGTGTACAACAAGTGGGTGAAATCACATATAGAATTACATTTAAAATCCATAGAAATAAAAAAAAATATTTTTGGGAATAGAATCCAGCACATTGCATAGTCTATTTAATTAATTATGGCTCTTGGTTTCAACCAACATGTATCCAAATAACTTCAGCTGTAATAAATTTGTATAAACCTTATTTTCAATTTTTTTTGTCTCAGGTTGGTACTGATTTCTGAGATCTGACAGTGGATGGAATTTCTTTTTTTTTTAATCCAATCAGGCAATCTATATAACCAATAAAACACAAAGCTGATTTGTTTTTAATGTTATTGCTATCTTTGTAGTACATAGACATTATCAAGTTATTTCTATAAGTGTGACAAAAATAAAATGAAGTTATAACAAATTTCATATATCTTCATTAATTTTTCCTAATTTAGGTTTCTTTACCTGGGAATTTAGAAAATGTCCTGTATTTTATTAGCATTATTTAAAGCAACTGATCCATGAAAATTACCTCAAGAGATTAATTAACATTCATTTTGCCCCCCCTCATATTTTACCAAAAACTAGGACACTTTGAGCAATGGAAACTACCAGTATTTGATAGTTTAATTTCAAATAGTTTACTATTTTAAATTAAAGCTTTTATATATTGCTAATTTTTTACAGAATCTTTACATTTATTCCATTGTAATTAATTTTGTCTTTTACAGTGATGTTTAAGCAATTTATATTATGCATACGACTGAATCCGATTTAACCAAGAGAATAAATCCTTATGTTCACTGAAATAAATTGGGAGCCTATCTTTTATGAGCTAAGCACAAAGTATACAGTATTAGAGGTCAAAACTTTGGATTTTCTGGAGCTCAGAGGCACAGAGATGCTGGAGTGTAAATTTGAGTTAAGGAGATTATAAGGAGACAGCAATAAGGCTTTGACCTTATTCACTAAAACTTTGGCCCTGACTTCCCTGACTTCCATTCAGTGGTGAAATTCAATTTTTTTTACTACCAGTGGCAGGGGAAGGATACTGCAAAATCTCCATTCCCACGCCACTCCAGGGGAAGGATACTGCAAAATCCCCATACCCTCCCCACTCCTGGGGGAAGGCTATTGCCAATCTTCATTCCAGCCAGAGGTGGTATTTACTGGTTCTCTGAACGACTCAAAATTTCTGTTACCAGTTCTCCAGAACCTGTCAGAACCTGCTGAATTTCACCCCTGCTTCCATTGGAATATAAACAATGGGAATCCATATAAAAATAGACAATAAGTAGTCATTTTGTCATTCCTGTATTTTGGTTTCTGATTGTGATTATTTTGCTGCTTTGTGTTTTTCACTCGTTGCCCTTATTACTACTAAAAATGAAAAATATTAGCTATGATAAGATGGCATTCCTTATACATCTCAAGGACACAGAGAATGCAAATCTCACTGCTTTTAAACTGAGTTCTAGTTACACTGTGAAAACACTATTTTCATGTTATTCAAAATATTGGGGTTTTTTTCTGCTCCAGCCTTACTTCAGACTGAACTCCAGCTCTTCACTCACATACAAATTTCATATATGTACTTACTTGCTATGTACTTACTTGCTATGTACTGTAATTAAGCATCTATGTATTTCATTACAGAGATAAATCTTTTATTTAGGTAGGTTATGTCTCATATGATTTCCTATGATCTCCTATTTAGTCTCAAGCTTGTTTTTACATGCAATGGAGTTGAGGTTAAGACTGGATTCTCTCTGGATATCCAGACATAGTAATAGTACTTTAGCCTCCCCCTCACCAATTTTTTTGCCCTTGCCGTTGAAGTAGATCTCACCCAGTGGTGGGTTTCAAAAATTGTTTGAACCTACTCTGTGGGTGTGGCCTCCTTTGTGGGAGTGGCTTGCCGCCCATGTGACCAGATATGAAGATGCCGACGACACTTGTCAGAACCACCTTAAATTACCTCACACACAGCACTGGCATGCATAAGAATAGGATGTAAACTTGTTTTTTAAAAGGCATCTTTGGTTTTTCGTTAAAACAACTTCAACACACGCAATGTTCTGATTGCATCACAAATGCAGTAGTCATCCTTACCTTTCACAGAGGCACTGAGTTTTATAAATATGAGCATGATAGTGTAGAATAATCATATCCAAGGACCAGTGGTGGGCTTCAGAAAATTTTGGAACCTCTTCTGTAGGTGTGGCCTGCTTTCCGGGTCCACTGGTGGAACCTCTTGTAACCGGTTCGGTAGATTTGACGAACCAGTTCTACCGAATAGGTGCAAACTGGTAGGAACCCACCTCTGATCCCATCTGCAATTAAGAGTCCATACTTAGGAATAACAGCTTGGGTGCAATGTTTTTGGGGGAAAATTAAATTACCAAAAGAATTATTCTGCCAGTTAGGGCAATGTGATTGCCATTCCAATAGAAAGCAGCCCATGGTTGAAATGTTCTTGCTCTTATTGCTCTCTATACTTGTTGCTCTCTGTACTTGGTTATTTGCACTGTCACACTGATGATGTTACCTAGTTGGGCAATGAAACATCTGCAACCAAACAATCAAACTCTGAGAACACCAGGAATTCCATTGTGATTATCATTGCTCAGAGGATAAGTGACAAGGAAAAGCTCCTGCCTTTCTGCTGCACCCAGTCCCAGTACTTTGGATTGTCGTGCTACACTTCACCTTGCTGTAGTTAAAAATTGCCTGAAGACAGCTCTCTGGCTAATCTGGAGCCAAGGCTAATTGAAAGAGAAAGTGAGAAATTGGTTTATTGTCATGATGCTAAAAGGTAATTACATTTGTTTGACAAGAAATTGATGGCTTTCTCAGCTTTGTATTAAGGAAGTTAGGATGGGGTTTTTTGGTGGTGGGACCATGAGGCTTCATTCTGAAAGCAATGCTCAATTCAGAGATCATGATCAACTTGATTGATAATACAGGTGAAACTCAAAAAATTAGAATATCATGCAAAAGTTCATTTATTTCAGTAATGCAACTTAAAAGATAATAAAAACTAATATATGAGATAGACTCATTATATGCAAAGCAAGATAGTTCAAGCCGTGATTTGTCATAATTGTGATGATTATGACTTACCGTTCATGAAAACCCCAAATCCACAATCTCATAAAATTAGAATATTACATGCAATCAATAAAACAAGGATTGTACATAGAACAATATCGGACCTCTGAAAAGTATAAGCATGCATATGGACTCAGTACTTGAATTGGGCCCCTTTTGCGGCAATTACTGCCTCAATGCGGTGTGGCATGGAAGCTATCAGCCTGTGGCACTGCTGAGGTGTTATGGAAGACCAGGATGCTTCAATAGCGGTCTTCAGCTCTTCTGCATTGCTCGGTCACATGTCTCTCATCTTTCTCTTGGCAATGCCCCATAGATTCTCTATGGGATTCAGGTCAGGTGAATTTGCTGGCCAATCAAGCACAGTAATCCCATGGTCATTGAACCAGTTTTGGGTGCTTTTGGCAGTGTGGGCAGGTGCCAAGTCCTACTGGAAAATGAAGTCAGAATCCCCATAAAGCTTGTCTGCAGAAGGAAGCATGAAGTGCTCCAAAATCTCCTGGTAGACAGCTGCGTTGACCTTAGACTTAATGAAGCACAGTGGAACAACATCAGCAGATGACATGGCTCCCCAACTCAACACAGACTGTGGAAACTTCACACTGGACTTCAAGCATCTTGCAGTGTGCCTCTCCATTCTGCCTCCATACTCTGGGTCCTTGGTTTCCAAATGAGATGCAAAAGTTGCTCTCATCAGAAAAGAAGACTTTGGACCACTGAGCAACAGACCAGGTCTGTTTTTCTTTAGCCCAGGTAAGACACTTCTGACGTTGTTTGTTGTCCAGGAGCAGCTTGACAAGAGGAATACGACATTTGAAGCTCATGTCCAGGATCCGTCTGTGTGTGGTGGCTCTTGATGCACTGACTCCAGCCTCAGTCCACTCCTTGTCAAAGTCCCCAACACTTTTGAATGGCCTTTTCCTGACAATCCTCTCCAGGCTGCGGTCATCCCTGCTGCTTGTGCACCTTTTTCTTCCACACTTTTCCTTTCCACATAACTTTCTATTAATGTGCTTCAATACAGTACTTTGGGAACATCCAACTTCTTTTGCAATTACCTTTTGAGGCTCCTTATGGAGGGTGTCAATGATAGTTTTCTGCACAACTATCAGGTCAGCAGTCTTTCCCATGATTGTGATTCCTACTGAACCAGACTGAGAGACCATTTAAAGTTTCAGGAACCCTTCGCAGGTGTTATGACTTAATTAGCTGATTAGAATGGGACACTTTGAGCCTAGAATATTGCACCTTTTCACAATATTCTAATTTTCCGAGATTGTGAATTTGGGTTTTTCATGAGCTGTAAGCCATAATCATCACAATTATGACAAATCATGGCTTGAACCATCTTGCTTTGCATGTAATGAGTCTATCTCATATATTAGTTTCATTACCTTTTAAGTTGCATTACTGAAATAAATGAACTTTTGCATGATATTCCAATTTTTCAAGTTTCACCTATAGTCAAACAGCAATATTCAACTTCTTGCTTGATGCTTCAGTATGGGAAGAAAAATGTATGACACAAAGTTCTATGACAATACTAACAAAACTTCTACATATCTACATACATTCTTGCCAAGATGGTGCCGCCAACGGCAGCCTTGGTGAAATGCTGTCTAATAGTTTTGCTGGTTTTTTTTACCATTCTCTGTGATTCACTATGGATTTCATACTCAAGAGACCAACTACTAAGCATCAGCAATGTTTCTTTAATGGGCAGCTTTCTGTGACTTCACCCTCCCTCTTTGCAAATGCAGAAGATATTCTAATACAGGAAGAAGCAACTTCATCTGAAAAATGGATAAAGAAAAACAAATGGAGGAGATACCGGAGACGAAGAAGGGATAAGTGAGTGGGAATTTTGAATAGACTAAGAGAACATGGTATAAAAACCCCTTTCCCTTTACTCTTTCTGACTAATTTACATTCACTCACTAATAAAATGGGTGAAATGCTTTTTCTTAAATAGATGAAATTCTGATTTTTACAACTCAGCAGCTCTATGTTTCACTGGAACCTGGCTAAATCAGTCAATTGATGATAGCAGCCTGAATATCCCAGGGTTACAGATACAAAGATCAGACAGCATTGCAGAAACAACAAATAAAAAGAAGGGAAGAGGCTTATGTTTATATGTTAACAGCCACTGGTCCCAAAATATAACTATACTAAAGAAATTCTGTGATGTGGACTTGGAGACATCAATTATCAATTGCAAACCATTTTATTCTCCACAAGAGTTCCCATTTCTCCTATCTACTGTGTATGTTTCTCTACAAGCTTGTGTAAACAATGCATTATGAACTCTATCTGACCAGATTACGTGGGCTGAAGTTAAATACCTGGATTCATTTCTCATTGTTTTAGGAGATTTCAACAAAGCTAACTTAAGGAAAGAGCTACCAAAATTTTTTCAGCATGTCCATTGTCTCACTGGAGGCAACAATACTTTAGACAATTGCTAAAAGGTAATGGTAGTCATTCCCAACGGGGGAGGGGGGGCAGTGCTCATCTCCATTTCAAAGCCAAAGAGCCAGCGCTGTCCAAAGAAGTCTTCGTGGTCATGTGGATGGCATGGCTGAAGGTGCACGGAATGGACACTGTTAACTTCCCACCAAAGGTGTTCCCTATTTTTCTACTTGCATTTTTTTTTTACATGCTTTCAAACTGCTAGGTTGGCAAAAGCTGGGACAAGTAGCAGGAGCAAAATTACGTGGCGCTAGGGATTCGAATCACCAAACTGCTGACAAGCTCAGCGTCTTAGCCACTGAGCCACTTTCTGATCAACAAGTTCAGTGTCTTAGCCACTGAACCATCACGTCCCTGTAGATCATTGCTACATAACAGATGCTTACAGATACTATAACATCATACGTCAGTTTTTGTGAAAACCTGTATGTGCCAACCAGAAACCTGTGAATATACAGTAACAATCAATCTTGGTTCACAGTTAAACTTAAGCAGCTATGTTGTACCAAAGAGCAAGCCGACAGAAAAGGCAATAGAATGCTGTATAATCAGGCTAGAAAAGTATTAACAAGGGAAATCAGAGCAGCAAAAAGAAGCTACTCTGAAAAGCTAAGGAAGCAGTTCTCAACAAATGAACCAAAAAACATGTGGAAAACTCTTTAAAATATCACTGGTTACAGCAAACCTCCTTCCCATGCTGAAGGAAATCAACAACTGGCAGATGACCTGAATGTGTTTTACTGTAGGTTTGAGAGAAAACTACTGCCACCTATCTCCCTAATCCCCATCTCAGACACACCAACAACAGCCAAGCCTCCTACAACTGACTCCATCCCATTGGGCCCACCACCAATGGTGATTGCATAAAATGAGGTGCAAGGTCTAGTTCACAGCCAGGAAAAGCACCAGGCCCAGACAAGATAACTACTTCTTGCTTAAAAGCTTAAAAGCTTGTGCTGACCATCTTCACCCACATCTTTAATAAATCGCTAGAGATATGCTATGTTCTTTCTTGCTTCAAATGCTCTACTATCATCCCAGTAAAGAAATGAAGAAACCCCCAGTCAAGGAACTGAATGCCTTCAGACCAGTTGCTCTAACATCTGTAGTTATGAAGATCTTTGAAAGGCTAGTGCTGGCCCACCTGAAAATCATCATGGATCTGTTGTTAGACCCCTAGCAATTTGCCTACTGAGCAAATAGATCAATAGATGATGCTGTTAATATATCTCTGCATTATATACTCCAACATCTTGAATCTCCAAAGACCTATGCAAGGGTCCTCTTTGTAGACTTCATCTCAGCAGTCAATACTATAATTCCAGATATTCTTCTAACTAAACTAAATCAGCTAGGTGTACCTGACCACACTTGTAAATGGATCATAAGCTTCCTAACAGACAGGAAGCAGCAGGTGAAGCTAGGCAAAATCACATCAGATATCTGTACAATTAGCACAGGAGCCCCCCCCCGACCCGAGTTGTGTGCTCTCTCCACTTCTCTTTTCTCTTCTCTATATACACCAATGACTACACCTCAAAATATCCCTCTGTTAAAGTACTGAAATTTGCAGATGATACAACAATGATTGGTGTCATTCGAGACAACGACAAATTTG
The DNA here is from genome assembly GCF_051295495.1 of Thamnophis sirtalis. Classification (NCBI taxonomy): domain Eukaryota; kingdom Metazoa; phylum Chordata; class Lepidosauria; order Squamata; family Natricidae; genus Thamnophis; species Thamnophis sirtalis. Next base: position 95,489,753 of record NW_028261383.1, read on the forward strand.
CATACAGACAGGAGGTTGAACAACTAGCCTTGTGGTACAATTGGAACAATCTTGAACTAAACGAGCTCAAAACCATAGAAATGGCAGTAGATTTTAGGAGAAACCACCTCTTACAATACTAAACAACACAGTATGAATAGTAGAGACCTTCAAGTTTCTAGATTCTATCATATTTCAAGACTTAAAATGGACACCTAACATCAAAAAGTCATCAAAAAAGCACAACAAAGAATTCTTTTTCTGCGCCAACTCAGAAAGCTCAAACTGCCCAAAGAGCTGCTGATTCAGTTCTACAGAGGAATTATTGAGTCTGTTATCTGCACCTCTATAACTGTCTGGTTTGACTCCACAACCAAACAAGACAGACACAGACTTCAACGGATAATTAGAACTGCAGAAAAAACAATTGCTACCAACCTGCTTTCCATTGAGGACCTGTATACTACATGAGTCAAAAAGAGGGCTGTGAAAATTTCTACAGACCCCACATCCTGGACATAAATTGTTTCAACTTCTACCCTCAAAACAACACTATAGGGCACTGCACACCAGAACAACTAGACACAAGGACAGTTTTTTTCCCCTGAATGCCATTATTCTGCTAAACAACTAATTCCCACAACACTGTCAAATTATTTACTAAGACTGTATTACTATTATTCTCCTCCTCTTTCCTATCACCTATCTCCTCCCACTTATTACTATAACCATGTTGCTTGTATCTTTATCATTTATATTGTTTTATTTGCTTCCTAGTATGTTTTTTTTGTTTATTAGTAACCTATGACTAAATATTGTATCCTATGATTCTTGATGAATGTATTATTTTATTTTATGTACACTGAGAGCATATGCATGAAAGACAAATTTCTTGTGTGTCCAATCACACTTGGCCAATATAGAATTCTCTTCTCTTCTCATAAGAACTAATTAATTAATTAATTAAAATAACTAATTTGTTATTCTGTACTGATAATATGGCTGCCAGTAGTGCTGGATAAGAAAAGGATGCAAATAATGTAGCAATAATTGAGGACTAGGAGTAGCAGTAGTGTTTCTTCAGTGACCACAGCATTTACAAAATATACAACACAAAAGTCAGACCAAATGAATGAGATTTGACACCAACATAACAAGGAGTCTCTATAATAAAAATGTCTGTAATAAAAGTGTAACATGAGCTGCTATAATCATATTCCTTCCTTGGAATCAGAAATTACATCCATACTGTATTGATAGCAGATGAGTACCAGGGTCTTAATTTGGCTTTACTTACAAAGAAGAAATGTGTAAGGAACATTTCAAGGATTTTCCATCATATTTTTTCTTTCCTACTTTGTTGTGGGTATGTGCATATTTCTGGCACCCAAGTTGTCTGTTACTTTAAGAGTATGCAATTTTTATTCATGAAACATCTGCAGATATTACCAAGCTTAGTGTGCAAGAATCATTACTATGTGTGCTTAATAGGGAGAATTTTTAGAACATTTTCTTCTGAGATTAGAGTATTGGAAATCAGGCAATATTGTCTTAATTTCAATTCAGACTCCACCTAATCTCTATTGACTTTGGGCAATTCACTCCAAAAAAAACAACTGTATACAAAAAAAGTATACAATTGTTACAAGATAGCAAATCTGGTCAACAATGTAAACATGTCGGTTTGACCAGATTTGCCATCTTCACAAGGTGAAAGAAAAACAATCTGTCATATATGAAGGCCATAACATAAGACATACTTATATAATAACAAAACCTACAGTAAGATTGCTATACAGAAAAAGGATAACAAAAGGACATCAAAGAACATTTTAAAAAAATGTCCTCTGGAAGAAGTTCATCTTCAGGAATAAGCTATTCTAGCTTCTATGGTGATATTGGTCCAGAGTTCTGTGTCACAATACAAAAACAATGCTTTCTGAGTTTAGCAATAACTTCACATAACTGGGGCATTTCTCTTAAACTGACAGATCATAAACATTTTATTTTTGCATTCAATGATTTAACGATTAGAGTTAATTCACTGTGAAGTGTTTCAAAAATAAAATTTGGAGAGGGGGTGGAAGCTCAGAGGCTTTTGGGACCCATACTTAGAGAAAACTTTAAAAAGCACCATCTTTTCCTGGGCCACAACAATTCAAGCCACATGCAAACCAGACAAAATATGTGTTTGATGTGCAAATAGACCATTAAAGTGTATTAAGATAACTGCATTTAGGAGCCTTTCCTATTAAGGAATTGTGTCTCTTCAGCAACAACTGAATGTAATGTTGAACAGTTGTTATAAATCTGGTTTATGCATGCAATCACTTCTTAGATGCTCCAAACTAATTTGTGTTTGTTTGTTTATGGGTCATTCTCAAACTTTGACAAATTTAAATTAAGCTATCATCTGATGGCTGCTATGGTTTTAAAATGATAAATACTTATACACATATCTTATAGCACAAAATAAATTTGTTTGACAGCCATAAAATATTTCCTACTTGACTGAGTATAGTTCAAAATTATGTGTAATATTATAGACTCTTGTCATATAAAGCATGACATTATATACGATCACTTTTTAAAGTTTTCAAATGATTGAAGAGTATAATTTTGTTCAAAAGACATCTAGAGAATGTTTTACTTACCTGACTAAAAATTTATCTTCAACATTTTACATGCCTTTTTGAGCATAGAAAATAAATAAATTACTACATTTGTCTTGGAAATTGGTTTATCCAATGTGGCTTGCCATTCTTCATCAGAGAGTAGATTTTACAATCAAGATGTAATAGCTGTTTCTCTCTTCCCCTGTGCTTATTTTTTCCCCTAACCATGCATTTTCTGCTGATCTATAGAAGCAACCTAGGTGACATTTATTATTTATTTATCCATCAATGAAAAATACAGGAAATATTATTAGAATCACATAAAATCTTTATCCCAACAGATTATAAAGAGTTCAGCATGGATTGCAGGTTATAGACACCCATTGGACACTTTCTTTGCTGTCCTCCCTTTTTTCTGTAGCAGTAAAGAAATAGCCAATTTCTTTCCTTATTTGGGGAAGGAAGGAAGGAAGGAAGGAAGGAAGGAAGGAAGGAAGGAAGGAAGGAAGGAAGGAAGGAAACACATTCACACTTAAATATGGATATATGTACATAGAAATATGTTGAAACAAATTTAAATTACATTTATAGATGCAAAATTAAAACAATAAATGCACATATATGCAGTCACAACAACTGCTCTGTTTTAAGCTGTTTCCTACATACATCAACGTGATTTGCAGATAGTTTACTGGTGAGTAATTAGGCATAGGGACTTCAGAAATATATACAGAAGAATTAGATTTGCCTGAGACCTAGGTAGTTGAACAGTTCAGTCCAGAGTCATAACAGAGCATGGCTTTACATATATAAGCATATTTTATAACAGTCCAAAAATCCATTCACTAAGGAGTTCAGCTAGTTTAGGTCAAAGAGTCAAGGTTCATGATGGAAGCAGGAATTAAAAACACAGGAACATAGATCCAAGATCAGCATGGTCAAAAGGCCAGGTGCTGGTGGTTGTAAAATAGCCTATTTGCAGGCATAGCTCAGTTAAGGATATTTGCGCTTTGCTTCTTAAGGAGCCACCTCTGCTCAGCACTCAGAGATCCTAATACAATCAGTGCATCCAAGGGGCTATTAGGCACCAAAGATCAAGATCCTTGGTACCTACCTCTTCACCACCTGCTCCTGCTGATCGTTACCTGAATCAGCCTCAGGTAGTTGTTTGCTCTATAAAATCTGAGGCTGATAATCTGTTAGACCAGATTCCTTAACAGCTGACTTCTTTGAGTCAGAAGGCACCATAACACAACTTGCTTTAAAATATAAATTCCTCTTTCTTACTTTCTGCTTTTCCTGAATAATGTATCTCTGGCATAATAATTGAAGACCTGAAAGACCAAGTCATCATTGGGGGGGGAAAAACTATGTGGTTGCTAAAAATTGATATTGACTTGATGGCATGTAGTCATCATAGTCATTATAATACTTTCCTGATATGCAAATAATTCTTTTGAATTACTGTTCACTTTTTTCCCTGAGCTACTTACTTTTCTGTTGGGCTTTTTTAATAAAAGAAAATAATTCCATGGCTGCTATAAGTCCACCAGTTTTCCACCAGGGACTGATTTAGATATCAAAAGTAGGTAAGTGCATGGAACTCAATAAATCATATGCCCACAGCTTTGAATAATTATTGTAAACTATGTGGCGTGGCCTGATTATTGCATTGATTTGTCAGCCAAAAAAATTAAATTGGTTGATATTTTTTTTTAAAAAAAGACATAAATGTACAACATTTTAAAGTATGGTTTCCATAGGAAACACAGTTTCTCTTAAGTTTAAACGATTTAAACGTTCCTTAAATTCATGCTTGGACAGCAGATGTTGAATGCAGCAGCCAAATAGCGAATAGTTTTAAGAAACATTCCAATTATAAAAGGTTTTGCTGATTTACATTTTCCTTTGATTTTGTTAGGCTTTGTCCTTGGTTATTAAAGATATTTACAACAAATTGTAAAGGTTTTTGTTTTTGATGGAGTTCAGCTTCTAATTACTCAGAGACCTACATTTTCTAAGCCATTGTGCAGCAATCTATCAGCTAACTATATTATGAAAAGACCAATAACATTCTGTCATTAACAAAACTTTGTGATGGATTTTAATCCTTTATGAATGTAATTATATCAACTTTTTTCTTTGAATCGTTATATAATGCTGTTTTTACATAAGCATCCGTTTAGCTAGATCAGAAACAAAAAGCTATAAAGCAATGCAAATTGATTTTAAAATTTCCCCTGCTGGATTTCTTTACAGAATTTGAAATTCTGCATGTTATGACTAGTTTTGGAAGTGAAAGCTATACATGGGTTGACCTCCATTTCTCTTTTGAAAAAGTTTTGAAATTTGCTATAGAATGCTTTCTATAGCAATGATGCTATAGAAGCTTTCAGTCTTTCTGTCTCCCTACCCATTGACAATCAGAATATGAAACTATATTGATTAAGACTTAGGTTTGTTTTTTTATGTATTTTTGTTTTGTTTTCAAATTTGAAATAATACTATTTTTTATCCTTTGACTTACTGTTTACATAATGTACTCTGTCTCCTCTCTCTCAAAGACAAAAGCTTCATCTTGGGAAAGGGAAATAAGTAATAACTATTGGAGAACTTCAGAATATAATCCTTAAAAGAAAAATAAGGAGACAATAAATATGCATCACAAAAGATATAACTAAGGCACATAACAAATGCACAATCATAAGTGCAACATAGAAAATACATAGGTCTAAAACCTATATTAACCTCTTGCATTCCACCTAAATAATGAATAATTTTAGATAAAATTATTATCTGAACTTTATTGAACTCTAAATCGTAATAGCAACATTTTAGATGGTATTACTACAATTTGTATTTCAGCAAAATTTAAATAAATTCTACAGTATATCAGTTCCTTGGTTTCCTTTGAATAGTGCACATGTGCATAGAGGGAAGAATATAAAGGCGGGCAAGAAAAACTGCTTAACCATTGTTCTTTAATTATAATATAATATTTAGAGTAGCTCCACTAATTTTTTTTAAAATCAGTGCCACTGCCTACCTCCACAAGCTGGTATATTTCTTTTATTTCCTGCTCTGGCTTGAACTACCCCAGTTTTGGTTCATCTATGGCATGCTATTGTTATGTAGCTACAGTATGTCTTAATAATTGTAACCTTAAAACAATTGTTGAATCTAATGAGCTTTCCATTTGCTTGCTAACCTTACACTTCAAAGCTCAACTGATGAGCATTGATGAATAGATGCACTCTAGGTGAAAATTCAACTTGAACTTCAGATGCCTATGCCATCTATGTTAACACTGATGATTTTATGGGCTTGTACTTTGGTGCATTCTTAGACTGAGAACATATTGCCTCTACATGGTAACACTGAAAGTTGAATTATATTGAATTGGGTCATTGATCCTTCTAGACATTAGTATATTTGGACAGTACCTCACCAAAGTTTCAAGGGGGAATTTTTGAAAACTGAATTGGAAGTTTCTGAGAGTGAACTTTGGACTTTCTGCTTTCAAAGCATGTGATCAACCACCCATCTATCTGCTTCCTTCCCACTAATCCATTCTAATACCACAAAAGGCTATCTAGGGAATAAAGTGTCTTCTATATGTCTTGATAAATATTCTAATTTTGAACAAGTAATTTGGTTTCTTTGCAAATAGGAGTGGATGAAGTGAACCAAACTAATGAACACTGGCTAATAAAATGTTAATGAATTCAACATAACCTATTTCTGAGTTCCATGTGGATAGAGACCATTCTGTACAAATAACATGATAAAGTTTTAAAAATAAATACAAGGTACAATCCACAAGAGCAACAGACATCTGGGATTGAAGATTAAATCACAGATAGAGAGCATTGTACTTAATAGAGATGTCAGTGTTGCACAGTAGGGTTTCCTTAAACTAATTACATGTGATTTGCTGAAGCAAGGAGATAGAATCCCAAAACTCAGCTTATACAAAATAACTCACTTGCAGCTTTCAGGAGCTACAGAAACATTTTCCTCTTGGTAAACAATCTGCTTTCTATGGGAGATATATTAAGAAATATTTAGAAAAGAATATTCCAGGGGCAATAATTAGCATCTGCATAAACAACACTGTGAAATGTCTGAGATGCTACTTGGACTTTGATTACTGAAAGGTCCACAGTTTCAAAATCAGAGTTTGCCATTTTTAAAGAGAATAGCTAACCAGCATGAAATTTTGCTGGGCTCCCAACTTCCTTTCTGCAAAATTTATAGTGGTTTCTGTGACAAATAGAAGTTATATTAAAAAAGGCCATTCCACAAGAAAACACCTTACAATATATGTTAAAAGTCTTTCTGCCATAACACATGACTATTAACAACATGAAGCCCAGTATGAAAAACTGATATGCACTAACTAGTGTCTAATTTGCCAATTCCTCAACTAGTATTGTATTTCATAAATGTGGCATACCGTTTTCTTGTTATGAAGGGCTTGAAACATCTGGAAAATTCATGGAGGCTAATAAAAATCCATATTTAAATTAAAATTATATAAGTACAAATGTGGAACCTTGAGCTAATTCCAAGGTGCATGTGGATTATTTGGAGTAGATTTTATTTATTCATTCATTCATTCATTTAAAACATTTATGTGGCTGTCCATCTTATATCGAACTGTGATAGATTTTCACTCTGTGATGCAGAATGAATGTCTCTAACATATGCATGTCCCCATTGAAGACTTTCCATAAAATGTCAGTTTGCTGTGGCTTTGCAGAGCACCGACATGTTACCCAAAAGGGCAAAAAAGAAATCACTATACGGTGGTACTTGGTACTCATCATTACCGTAATTGATTCTGAGAAGCATGCTGAATACCAAAAATGAGTACCAAACAAATTTTTCCCATAAGGAATAATGTAAATATTGCATTCCCAAACCACAGAGAATGCACATTTTAAGGCAATACGTTAAAAGATAGGGTTGTATTTCATCACTTTACAGGAGAAATAAATGTAAAAATTAATACTTAGATTAAATTAAATAAAAACCTCAATTACATTTACTGATGAGAAAAAAGTGAAAAATAAACAAAATGTCCACAGAAACTAAGGTAAGACTGCTCTTGTCCACAGGGCAAGAGCTACCACATAACTACTGTGTCATCCTTTGTTTTGGCTGTAAGGCATAGTGAGTCATGAGGCAACTGACACCAACAAATTCTAGCTTACACATTGAATACTAAACAAATAACAAGTACCAGGACAAATTTTTCTCATCAAAATGCAGAGAACCAAATTCGATGTGTTTCAAAGTAGATGAATACCAAGGTATGACTAAAAAGTCACACAGTTTGGAAGGAAAGAACACTTTCTAAAGTGTTTCTTGCAATAAGAGAACCATCAATCAACCTAATCAAAGTATATTGCAGTATGATAAGTTTCATGGACAAAGAGAACATCGCTTATCTTAGACTTATGGAATTTTATTTTAATTAAAAAATACATTTGCAATCCAACTGATGGGCAACTTCATGATTCTGGACTTTTCCTGTACCTTTTTATGTTTAATTTAAATATGGACTTCTAGTAAAGGATATCTTCTCCAAGATCATTGAAAAAAAAAACCTCTGTTCTTTGATAAAATAGGACTGATTTCTATTCTATGCTTGGAATCCGAGAATGATGGTAGTCCTTTTTTTTTTTTAATGAGTTTTCTGTGTGAATGTTAGTATCATGCTAAATTTCCCACTATCATTTGGTTTATCTTATTTTCCTTCTAAAAGAATAATTAAATGCCTTCTGAGATGACATTTAGTTTTTATAGGTTATAAATTTCTACTTTTAATATTATTTAAATCATTTCCATTTCACTAATTTATTCTGTCTCTGCTGTCTGTTTGATATGGCAATTTGAAAAATGTGTACCACCCTAAGTGAAATATTTTCAAGCAAAGCGACTTCATTTTGGCATTTATTGTTAATTGAAATTTGCTATTAAGTATCAGTTATAGGCCTTTTAATGCTCATGAATTTACATTAAGTTAAGCATCTGCTGCTGTTCAGCACAATTTTGATAAACTTACAGAAAGCTCATAAATTTAGAGCTGGAGTACAAGAGGTTTCAAAATCATAGGAGTTTAATGTTCTGAAAAATGGGATGGAAGATGACATGCTCCACTGAGAGAATTTGAAGTCAGCTGCATTTTGCCTAAATTTCAGGAACAGACAATTTCATTATAAAGTTCAGAGCGGCTTTTCCTTACTCTGGAAGTAATGTATTAAGTTATTTCCCACACACTTCTAAAAAGAAAAAAAATCATAAATATGCCCTGCTCATTTATGCAGAATATCTTGTATGGGTATGATAGTATGAGTCTTCTTACATAGTGAATAGTTAAATAATTTGACGTTCCTTATCATTTTAAAATTTGAGATCTTTTAAATTTGACTGGTTTTCTATGATTAAGGAGGTCATTGTAGGACCTCCAACTATAAAAAGGAGCATCATATGCAAGGAAGTATATCAACATCTATAAAATGCCAGGGGTGAAATTAAAATCAAAGCCTCTTTTGACATGCATTTGATGTCAACACACATACAAAATAGCCAGGGCTTGCAGAATTTGACTCCTTTCCTCTCCATCACTGCTGCTGATTTTGTTGATATTTTGATCATTTAATAAAATATTAACCTGATTTTTTTAATGATCTTGGTTTAAAATGTGTGCATAAGCTAACTATTTAACACAATAACACAAAGAAACATTTGCAGTGCATATGATCTGTTATACAGCCTCTTTATCATATATATAGTAAGTATGAACAGATGTCATCATACATATTGGACTTGGTTGTGACTAGAGATAGAAGAGAAATTAATTATGTTTACATATTAATGCTGATTCACCTAATTTGCACTTGCCAAGCAATATCTACCCAGACATTTAATTATCCTTTGCTATTTGCTCTTTGGTCAAATTTGGCAATGTGATTTACAGTTTAAACACAGATATAAAATTACACTAGGAAATAGTATGCAGAAATTGTATGCATTGGCAAAACAATGTGCACTGCCTTATAACGGCAAAAATTATTATGGATATATATATATATATACTGTATATACTCGAGTATAAGCCTAGTTTTTCAGCCCACTTTTTGGGCTGAAAAAAGCCGCCTCGGCTTATACTCGAGTCAGTGAAAAATTTGCCCGAAATGGAGGAGAAAAAGGGGCGGGGCCATGCCGCTGGGTGACACTCGTGAATGGCCCAGTGCCCCTGTGAGTTTCCCCTCCCTCTGTGTCAGTTTGCCACGCAGCGCGCACCGCACCATCCCCCCTCCTCACGTTCTAATGTAATGCAGGGCTGTCTTACAATTCCCCTTCCTCCCCCTCCTGCCGCTCTGCAACGATGTCCCACCTCCTCCTTGTTATGGCAAGCAGCCACATAGCGATGTCCCACCTCCTCTGGTACAGTGATCCAATGATAGGAATCACTGTGCCGTGTGTCATAGGAGGCGGGACATCATCATCACAGCGGGACATCAGCATCATGAGGTGAGTGAAGTATTTCATTGAATACACCGCTAGTTTACTGTTTTTCTTTGAAATAAATATTCAAAAACATTATTGGTATCTATTTTTATTTTTGAAATTTACCGGTAGCTGCTGCATTTCCCACCCTAGGCTTATACTCGAGTCAATAACTTTTCCAGTTTTTTGTGGTAAAATTAGGTGCCTCGGCTTATATTCGGGTCGGCCTATACTCGAGTATATACGGTATATATATATCGTCACAAGAGTCCATCACGACAGAAACCCAATATTTTTACTGTTGCCTTTGTTATATTTGTGTTATATTTGTGCTGATAAATAAATAAAGGGAGTCTAGTAAGATCTATTTCAAGCTATTTAGCTCTCATCAGCTAGCCATACCCTTACTGGGATTCGAACCTGTGCTATATTACATCTTAGGCAAACGTCTTAGCCATTAAGCCACAGGTCTCCTCCTTATCAGCTGAAGCCAGGGAGGAAGGTATATATTTAGTGTCACAACCCCTGGTATGCCCCAATTATGGGAGGAAGCTAACTGCTTCCATTATCTGTCAATCGGCTCGTCACAAGAGTCCATCATGACAGAAACCCAATATTTTTACTGTTGCCTTTGTTATATTTGTGTTATATTTGTGCTTATAAATAAATATCAGCATTATTTATCAGCACAAATATAACATATATATATATATATATATATATATATATATATATATATATATATATATATGTGTGTGTGTGTGTGTGTGTGTGTGTGTGTGTGTGTGTGTGTGTGTGTGTGTGTGTGTCTGTGTGTGTCTGTGTGTGTGTCTGTGTCTGGGTGTGTGCGTGTACAAAGAAATGCATGCACTAGGAGAAATGTGTGCAAAATGCATATGAATTCTCATATATCTTTTTAAAAGAATGTTTCTAAGAAAAATATGGAAAGATGTGAAACTGAACTTGACTGAGTCATCTGCTTATCTGTTTATCTGCCCTGGCAGTAAGAAGAGGATCAGGCCACTAGTGCTGGATATATTGTGACTGTTTTCACTTGGTTACAAAGTGATGCCACACTTCCATCATTTTAATGTGGTGAAACAAAAATAAAATAAGTATATCCAGTCAGTCAGACTCAATTGTCACTCAAGTCAGCACTACTGCTGAACCATCTGCCTTTGCAACATCTGCTAAGCCCAACTGGTCAGTCTATACAGGGATGTAGTCTAGAGTAAGGGTGTCAAGCTCGATTTCATTGAGGGCTGCATCAGTGTTGTGTTTGACCTCGGTAGGTGGGGTGGGGGTGGCCAGCTATACGTCACTCGTGTCAGGAGTGCCTGTGGTGGCCTCAAAGCTCTTCCAGGGAAAATGGGATGTTTCCAGGGTGGTCCTGCGAGTCAGATCTAAGCACCCTACAGGCCGGATCCGGGTCCCAGGCCTTGAGTTTGACACCCCTGGTCTAGAGATTCCTCAAATATCACCTGCCTCCTTTCTTCCTCAACATATTGTACAAGTGAGACTTTACCCTCTCAGCAGGCAGATAGTGATTTTCTCCAACACCAAACATCTAATTCTGTAGATGCTATGGTATATCAGATATTAACAGAAAGAGAGATAGACAATGTGGATATGGTATGAGCAGTTAGGAAACTAAGAATCAAGTGAAGACTTTAGCTATTACCTATTCTATCATGTGGTGAAAGGACAAAGTTTATCTTTTTAGAAACCTGTGTGTAGTAAATAAAACAGGTTTTATATTTGCAGAACGTGTACTTCCAGTATCCATCCTGTAAGCTAATTATAAAACCTGTTTAGTCTAAATGAGAGTTTGTACCAAATACTGTAAGATACAGTACATATAGATAAGAAGAAGAAACAACAACAACAACAACAACAACAACAACAACAACAATGATTAACAAGAGTTCCGTTGGATGCTATGGCTCCTGGGCATTCTGCACAAAATGATTTACAGGGCTCAGCTCCTTCTGCTAGGCAACCAGGGCATGGAGCTGACAAGCTACTGGAAGAAAAAGCGAAAAAGCAAAAAATCTGGACTAGAGAAGAAAACATCTCTATTATGAAAGCTTACTATCAGTCTGAGCCAGCAAAACATGGATTTCAAAAACGAATGTATCAGATTTGGAAGGTGAACCACATGGACTCTAATATCGGTGAACAAAGGCTAATGGACCAACGATGTGTAATTCTAAGCCACAAATATTTCACTACAGCAGAATTAATAGGAATCGAAGAGAAAGCAACTAATGGTCTGTGTACCAACAAAGAAGAGTAACATCAAGAATGATTTGCAGACTCAAAAGCAAACTGAAGAAGAAAGGGAGGAAGAAGATGCTGAAATGGATGAAGATAAAGAACAAGGAAGCACTGAAGAACAAACACCAACAGATATTGCTCAATTAGCTGAGAAAATAAAGCATCAAATGGAAGATGCTGAAAGACCACGTTTGCCAAAGCTGAACCAAGTGAACCAGAAAGAATTGAAAAAGGTACTAAAAAAGGTCAATGAGGCTGTGCAAACCATTCAAACCACTACATTAGCTGAAACAAACCAGCTGATGTATGCAGCAGCTTTCATAACCACCAAAGAATTGGGCATGAAAATACAAAAGAACCAAAGAGGCAAGAAGAGGAAGCCTAAATGGAAAATTCGGTTGGAATTGAAGATCAAAAAATTTCGTGGAGACTTGAGCAACTTGAAGAACCTAAAGAACAAGCAGATCAAAAGCAGCCTGGAAGCAAGATACGATTTGAAGAATAAAGAGATTGCTATAGTAATTGAAAAGCTGAAGCAGAGGGTTGTTGCCATTACTGAAAAGATTAAAAGATATGAAAACCGAGTAACTCAATTCAAGGAAAACTCACAGTTCAGAGCAAATCAGCACCAGTTTTATAAGAGCTTAGAAAGTGGAGATGGAGTAACAACAAATGAAAAGCCTGATAAAAGAGAAAGCTCTGAAATTCTAGAAGAATTTATGAGAAAACAACAAGAAGCACAAAAGCAATGCAAAATGGATCAAACAGATTGAGGATTCTATTAAAGTGCATAAAATGGAAGATGTGAAAATAACAAAAGAAATGGTGCAAAGACAGTCAAGAAAAGTGAAAAACTGGAATGAACCTGGACCAGATGATTTACATGGCTTCTGGTTAAAGGCACTTACAAGTGTGCACAAAAGATTGGCAGCCCAAATGAACCAGATCTTAAAAACACCTGAAAATGATGAATGGATGACAACTAGAAGGACATTGGTGATCCAAAAAGATAAAGAAAAAGGAAAGGATTCTGGAAACTATAGGCCAATCACCTGTTTGCCCACAACATACAAGCTCCTTACTGGTATCACTGCAAACCAAATTTATGGATACTTGGAAAGAAATAACTTGCTTCCTGTAGAACAGAAAGGATGCTGCAAAAATTCAAGAGGAACAAAGGACCAACTGCTGATTGACAAACTAATCCTAAAGAATTCAAAGAAAAGATGAACCAACCTGTTCATGGCTTGGATAGACTAAGCATTTGATTCAGTTCCCATAGCGGGATCAAGAAATGCCTGAAAATCTTTGGCATCAGCAGCAACATACAAAAATTCATGGAAACTTCAATGAACCTCTGGAAAACGAAGCTTATAGCTAATGAAGATGTACTTTGTGAAGTTGAAATTAAACGAGGCATTTTCCAGGGCGATTCCCTTTCACCCGTACTTTTTATACTCTCAATGCTACCACTGACAATCATTTTGAAGAAGATGAACTATGGATACGAACTTGCAAAGAAAGGACTGAAAATTTTGCACCTGGTGTACATGGATGATTTGAAGCTGTTTGGCAAAACAAAAGCTGAACTGAATTTATTAATTGAAAGCACAAAAGAATTTAGCCAAGACATTGGTATGCAGTTTGGAATTGACAAATGTGCAACAATGGCAACCAAAGCAGGCAAGGTCATAGAAGATGATGGAATAGAACTTGAGAATGAAGAAATGAAAAAGGCAGTAAAACCAGAAGAAGGCTACAAGTACTTGGGGATTTTAGAGGTCTCTGACTTAATGCATAATAAAGTCAAGAAATTAACTTCAGTCAAGTACTTTCAACGAATTCACAAGATATTAAAGTCCAAAATTGAGTGGAGGAAACATCATAAAAGCCATAAATACCTGGGTTCTACCTGTGATTCGATACTCTGCAAGAATAATTGACTAGACTCAGATGGAATTGGACAATTTGGACAGAAAAACAAGGAACCCTATGACAATGAATCATGCTTTGCATCCTAAAAGTGATGTTGACCGATTATATCTACCAAGAGCAGAGGTTGGTGCAGGACTCCTACAAGTAAAACAGACTGTGGAAGAAGAAAAACACAGCTTGAATGATTACATCCAGAAAAGTGAAGAACCAATGATTAAGGAAGTAAATAAAGAAGGCCTTTTAAAGACAACTAAGTCAAAAGATGAATATAAGAAATATATAAGTAATAAGATATATATATCTTATATATAACTAATATATAAGAATATAAGTAATTCAGAAGTGAGCCAAAAATTGGAAAAAACAAAGCTATGCATAGGCAATACTTGAAAAGTATTGAAGACAAAGCTGACCAAAAGTTAACTTGGAACTGGTTAAGATCAGGAACACTGAAAAAAAAAAACAGAAGGCTTTATTTTGGCAGCTCAAGAACAAGCCTTAGCCACAAACTACATGATGGCAAAAAAATTCAACATGTTACCACCAACAGCAAATGTTGTCTCCATAATAAGAAAGACGAGACAGTGAACCACTTGATCAGTGGGTGCAGCAAAATTTCACAAACTTACTACCTACAATGCCATGACCGTATTTCTAAGATTATGCACTGGAAATTATGCCAAAAGTTTGGATTTGAGTACAACAAAAACCACTGGAAACATCAGATTCAGAAGGTTTTAGAGAATGAGAAAGTCAAGATCTTGTGGGACTTCAGAATTCAGACTGACAGGCACTTGGCCCACAACACACCTGACATAACAATAGCTGAAAAGAAAAAAGTATGGTTCATTGACATTGCAATACCTGGAGATGCACGAATTGAAGATAAACAGTAAGAAAAAAATCACAAAGTACCAGGACTTGCAAATTGAAGTTAAGCAACTGTGGAAAAAGAAATTGGAGCAATACCTAAAGGCTACCTCGCTATTTGGAAATTTTAAATTTATCAGACTTGAACATTCTGATTCTAGAAAAAACCACCCTACTTGGAATGGCTTATATCCTCCGACATTACCTTAACAGTTCCTAGGTCCTTGCTTAGGACTCGAGCTGTTGAGCTACCAACCATCCCCAAAATCTGTGAATCTCAACAAAGATTAACATAACAATAACAACAACAACAATGCTTTGATGTTATGTTTCTCAAATCATTTTAAAACTCCATGCTGATTTATGGGATTTAAGATGTCCATTATAACAAGGGTCCCCAACCCCTGGGACATTCCCAGTTCTCAGCCTTGGCATAACTGGGCCATGTAGGTGGGAGGTGAGCATGTGTGCACATGTGAAGTTCCCTTTGTACGAGCAGCAGCCATCTTGTGCTTGCACAAAGCTTCCCTTTCATCAGCAGTGGCCCTTTTGTGCTCATGCACAAAGTTTGCCTTATGTGAGTGGCAGCCGCTTGAACTCATGAGTGGAGCTCCCTTTAGCTGCCTACCCACTCATAAGCAACTATCCCATCTCCTCCCCCCCCCCAACCAGGCCTCCAAGCCAGAAATGTTGGGGACTGCTGCATTAAAGATATTGAGAGACATTTATCCTGCAGAAGCAAAACCTACAAGGGGATTTGATGGCTTGTCTTCTAATTTCTGGAGGGAAGTTATGTAGAATATAGGCAAGATTTGTTGAGTTGTACCAGAAGATAGGACAAGAAGCAATGGGTTTAAATTACAAGGATGTAAATTTTGGTTGAACATCAGGAGCAATGGTAATGGGAAGAGCTACTCAACAGTGAAGCAGACTGCTTCAGGAGATAGTTGACTTTCATTCCCCTGAATTGTTTTTGCAAAGACTGGATGGCTATTTGTTCTGGATTTTATAGTTGTGGATTTTGGTACTACGTGATATCAAAGGTCCCTCCAACCCAAATATAAGGAACCTCAACATTTTATCTGCTTCTCCACTCAGTTAAATAACTGCCATATTTCAGTAAACTTGTGGTCCAACAAATATAGCAAGTAAAAATAATTACAGTATAGTACTGTGATCTGACAAAGAAATGACACTTACATTAAAGGCAACACTTTTCATGCTGTTGAAAATATTCATCTTTAATGTCATTTGATATGGCCAGGGATTCTAACTGAAACTCAACATTAGAGGAGAGTCCAAGTATTACAGAAAAGCTGATGTTACAATGACTTCTCTCAATAGGATAGCCTCTCCACAATGAAGTCATGCAGAGCCCTTCCGATTCCTTTACAGCTGAGTATGCAGACAGATAATCCTGGGTAATTTAGCAAGCAGGCTGGAAGTTGACAGCTCCTAATGCAATTCCCAATCATGACATTCTAACTTACCAATTTCAGAATTCAATAAAAAATGTGCTGAATTATCAAAGTACAAATAGGTAGAGATCGCAGTGAAACTAGATGTATGTTTGTAAATGCCATTTAAAGGCATACAATTTTCACATCCCACTAAAGTAGGTTATCCTTATGTAAGTCTTTTAAAATGGATGATCATATAGAATATTTCCAAATGAAAATGAATTGTTATTTTTATTTAGAATCTGGATTGGTTTATACTTGTGTGTTTGCATTTAATTTCATTTAATTTCTTCTGTGGTTTTAATATACAAATTCATACAAAATAATGTGATAATGTGTGTGTAGTTTCTGTGCAGATTTCTGAAATTGCCAAAGCATTTGGGGAAGTTCCTATGTTGCATTAGGATTGCATTTTCTTGTAGTATATGGCTACATTGCTCCATACAACCCTGCTAATAGAGAATTACTTTGAATAATTAGCATGAAATGCCTCCCCATACAGTCATCTAATTCAATAACCAGTTGTTGGATAACAGTAAAGTAGTTATTCAAAATGCCAAAGGTCCCACATGAAGGATAATTCAGTAATGATTTAGTAGTAATGTTTTGATCACAACATCTTTCCTCCCCTGTCTAAATCAGATTGGAAAGATTTTATAATGTATACCCCTGAGAACTAACTATGACTATGTTTAGTGAGGCAAGAGGCTGATGAATCTAGATTGATCAGCACTGAGCAAATAAGCAGAGGGGAAACTAAGAGGAATTTGCTAGGGAGTTCAACAGGAGAAAGAGAAGAGAGTGGCCACAATAATTCTGAAAAATTGTGTACTAAGCTGTGAAGCATAAAAAGATCATATTCTGAATAGCTGCTGATTATAGGGAGTGAGTCTTGTGGAAGAGACATTCAGCAGGACAGGAATAGTTTCTCATAATTTTTAAGGCCTCATACTTGGAAAATTTGAGAAACTGGGACAAAAGACTTTTTTTTTTATTGGTGATGCCCTAAGAAGCAAAAGGGAAGATGAATAACCAGAACTCTCCAGTTATGACTTGAAAAGTTTGTGAAATGTATGTTTCCTATCTGAAAGCAACCTGATATATATATTTGCCACAAATAGAAGATTACAAAAGTCCTTGAGGAGGAAAAACAAAAAACAGAAGGATTGGAAAAGCAAATGGCTATCTTTCACCTGATGAGGAACAACAAAGATTTTATCAGTTCAAGAAACCAGCAGCCATCAGAAATAAGAGAAGTGGGAGATTTTCTGCATGACTGGAAATGGGAAATGGTTTTCAGCCCCTTGCAGATGAAATAGATTTTGAATGTTCAGATATTGCAGAACAAGAGATAGAACATTTGATTCCTAAAGAGTGGGGATGATGCAAGTATCCTCAATAAGAAAAGCAAAGAAAAAAGTTTTAAGTCAAGGAAGTCACTGATTATTGCAAGGACTGAAACAAATATACATGCCAACCAGACCTATCAGTATGTGAGTTGTGGTGATTGTTAGAATAGGAAAGTGGCAAATTAACTTCCACTGACAATAATTCCTTCTACATGTGAGGACAAATAATATTTAAAAAAACAACTATAATACTGTAATGGAACTTGAAAATCTTAAGAAGAAAGTTAATAACTTCAGTCTGGTAGTTTTCTCATCCCTCATTCCAGGCCATTGAATAAGACTGGGAAGACAAACACTGAAAATCAGTGACTCACAAATAGATGGGTAAATGTCTGGGGCAAATAATTTTTATCAATCCTGGTAACATGCTTGGAAAACTCCACAGCCAACCTGGCCATAGTGTCAAATAACCTAGGTAAGGAAGCTCCCTGGCAGCAGAGAGGCTGATATAATAGCATAAATTAAATCTGATTCCTGGTACCCCACCTAATCAACAGAGTATCACTTCTGATTTTCTTAGATGACAATTCCCTTGGATCATGGCTGGTGCCACACCTGAAATCTGGGAGGGGATATTTCTAACTCCTGAGCTACCTCAGACTCCAGAGAAGTAGGTTGAAATCTCAGACCATAAGTCTGGGGAACTCTACTGGCAATCGGCTCGAGAGTCAAGAACCTCAGGTAGAAATACTACAACATTGTACTGAGGAAGGTAAGCTAACCCAGACTTATGGCAGCTACCATGCTTGGTACTGGGCAAGTCATATCTCAGAGAGGACAACAATTTCTTCCCATTCCAACCAAATTTCAGTGATGCAAGCTAAGAGGAAAATACCTTCCTCTTTCAAGAAGTGCTGTTATAGAAATAAAAACTTGATGTTGTAGTTTGGCAGTTCAATCTATTGAGTAGTGGCTATGCTGGAAGGCTAGAATATACATCTGTGCAATTATAATCTTTGCAAGATGTTTTAAAATCATTATGAATTCAATATTTTCACAGACTTCTGAATCCGGGAATGTAATAGAGGCTAAGAAAAATAATAAGTACAGTTAAAAAATATATTGTATGTGTCATGTCAAGCATAGGAGACAGCTCAACAAACAAAACACCAAACTGGCAGGAGCTGGGGAGTAAAAAGAGGCCTGCCACATATTGAGAAGGTGCTGAATTCTCTCCTCTCTCCATTCCATTATGATGCTTCCCTGGAGGGAAACTGTCTTGAGCATTATGTAGACTGGTTGTTATCATGTTGCGATGATATTTAAATAATTGTGACTGTAACCCTTCATCCGGCTACTGAGAAGATGCCCTGTTGAATTCAAAGAGACTTTTCCTGGCTCAAATTTTGTTAGGTTTGCCAGGATTGCCATGTCCTGAAACTGATACTCCATACTGTATATCTTTGAACGTTGAGATTAAAAAGAAAATCCCAACGGTTTTGGCTTTTCCACTCTTGGCATTCTGTTGGGGGGGGTGAACTCAGTGGGTAAATTATTTTTGTATTGTGATGGAATTTACCTGCAACTTCTGCAAATACAGGACCCTTACCAGCTACTGGTTGATATTTGAACATGGTCAAAAGGTTGATGTGACTTGATTACAAAAAAAAAAAAAAGGAAAGCATTCCAAACATAGAAAAAGCCTGAAAAATGCATGAATACAAGAAAATGTAGGTTCTGAAAGAACATATTTGTTTAGCTTACTTCACATGAATCTTTTGGGAAAGAGGGAAATGTAACACAAAGGAAGTTTCCACTCCAAGTTGGATCATTGGCCAGAATGTTGAAGTTGAGATCCCCCTCCCTATTTTTCCTTTTAGGTTACTCTCATATTCTGGACACCAAATAATTAGGCATTTTGCTAAATGGAGTTTTGTTGAAAAGACTGTGGATTGATTACATGAAAAACACATTTTGTGAATCCTGATTATTTGAGACATGATTCAGTGTACTTGTAAAAACGTTGCATTAAAGGCTTTAGTTTTTAAAATTGAATTACAGAAAGAACTTAAGAAAAGGGATGTAAAGATAATGAAACTATGTTTAATCTTGGCCTTAGATATCAATAATAGCAAAGATAGGACAGGTAACTATCAAACATGCAACAGTCTTTGTAAATAAGCAGCAACCTCGAGTTCATCAGCCATTCAATAATTAGATGTTTCTCACTTTTCTAATGGCATTGACTATACCTGCCCTTGATATTATCATACTTGGGCCACGATTTGATTTTATGAGAAATGCATAAAAGGTGCTGAGAAAAGATATTTTAATAGTTTGCACAGACAAATCACAGCTCCTGGATTCTTCCTGTTTTAATATGCTTTCCAATGTCCAACAGGCATCAGAAAATAAAAAAGGTGGATCTCCTTTGCCAACCTTAATATCCACCTACATTCTTATTGATATAGAAGATGATGGACTTAAACTGAGCATCTCATTTAGTCACTTCCACAGACTGCTGAACACCCCATAGAAGCCACTGCTGAAAATAAAGCTTCCTTTGAAAGATTAGCTCTTCTGCAAATGGATTAAGATTAGCAGGTTAGAGGTTTTTTTCTATTACTTCTCCCACAAATGAGATTAATGTTAAAACACAAAGAAAAATGATTTTAGCCTTGACAGTACCAACTGTATGATTACAGTATAGCAAAATTTAACAAGTACATTTGTATTGTTACCACTAATCAATATTCCTGTGGCATAAATGCTATACTAGGAACAATCAAGTGGAGAGCAGTACGTGCAAGTAAGTAAAATTTAAAACATCAGCAGAATTTCTAAATCATCTCAACCATAATAAGGAGAGAAAAATACTTTATTTTGGACAGTGAGCAGCTTGTAGAAAGATAAAATATAGTCGTCTTGTTCTTTGCGTTATTTCTGTCATATCACAAGTTTAGCTTCTTGTTGGCCACTTTGTCCAGTCTGCACCATCCCACATGTCTGCATCTCAAACATTGTGTCAGGTTTGGTGCAAAATGATGTGACATTGAAATCTCAGCCGACCTGTCACTAATTCTGATACCTTCTTTCTCATCTCGGCTTGGGACCAGCAATGGCAGAGTTGGAACCAATAGTGGCAGAATTTATCTAGTAAAATATAATAAAGCATTCATACAAATATGAATAAAGTGAACAAAACATGCAATTGCAAATATTAAATGTTGAAAATTTATAAAATAAATTTAAATACAAAAAATAATCAGTTAACTTGGTATATTAAAGCTAACGTTCTTACTTAGGTGCTATAACGCATGGTGTGTGCAATATAATTGTTGGGAGTATAGTAGTGTTGGGTAGGCTGTATGTATGTATGTATGTATGTATGTATGTATGTATGTATGTATGTATGTATGTATGTATGTATGTATGTATTAGTGTCACAACCCTGGTATGCCCAAATATGGGAGGAAGCCTACTGCTTCCATTCTCTGTCTATCGGCTCGTCACAAGAGACCATCCAGACAGAAACCCAATATTTTTACTGTTGCCTTTGTTACATTTGTAACAAAGTATAAATACTATAGATACACAACAACACTAGGTTGTTTAAATGAGTGGATGTACTTATTAGGTGTAATTAACTTTACTATAAGAAGGAGTCAAGAGAGCTCACTCTCTCTCTCTGCTTGTCCTATGCTTAATGACTTGATGACTGGAATGTGAACTGTGACTGTAAGCTACTGTTTATTCTTTGAATTGTGTTTGGACTAATATCTACTATCTACTATCACTGCTTGTGAAGCAATTATCAGTAGTAAAGCTACTTGTTTTTACTAGCAGTGTCTGAAACTCTATTCGTGTGTTTCTAATAGCAACATTCTTTCTCTCTAGCTGTACATTCCGCTGCACTACTTTCTGTCTCCCTAACAATAATATCTAATAAAACGGTATCTGACAGATATCAAATTCTATATAGGTTCTATACTCTCAAAGACAAACCAATGTTTCCTTTTCACATCTGCAGGCAACATAACAATATTTAGAGAGATTTGGAGAGACAGTAGATACCAAAAGTAAAATTTGAATGCATGTTATTTGCGTGGTACTTGGAATATATTTCTCAGAAATTTAGATTGAAGGATCTCCAGCAGTGAGATATATTTATAGGATCCTGTTGCTACAACATACTGAAGTTGCCCTTGGGTTTTAGAAATAAATAGTTAATTTATTATATACACTGAGAACTTTTACATTGGAGACAAATTCCTTGTGTGTTGCAATCACACTTGGGCCAATTAGGAATTATATTCTATTCTGTAAGAAATAAATAGTTTAATTTACTGTAGGGTATATGTTGCTCCCAAGGATCTATCAGATATTTGAATATACAAAGTTTATCTTGGTGCATACTGTAGAATATATTCCACACGTGCATTCCAGCTTCCTATAGCATGGAAGACTCTTCACAAGTGTTTGAATAATTGGATCTCATATCCATTTGGCTTATATCTATGAACTTAAAGCATTTTACAAAAACTACAATTTTGGTTTTATAATAATTAATCCATGTGCATTATTCTACAAGGGAACATGACTTCTCACCCCAATCTGGGTCAGTGCCACTACAATTACATGGTGCATAGAACAAAGGATTAAAATGTATTTAAATGCCATTTTAGGAAGGATGATATGCCAAATTATTCAAAGCTGAAATCAGACTTATATAAATGTTTAACAGTTTAGGAGCCAGGATATAGCTCTGTGAAGCTCCTTTATATTAAGAAAAACCTCTAAGTTTTTCTTAATATAATGGGCCTGCATAGATTATCAAACTTTTACCTTATATTTATCTTTAGAGTTATACTGATTTTTTTTCAATAATAGAAGCTAACATCTACTGATGGAGGATTCTTTCATTTGTGGCTATTACAAATTAAATTAGAGGATGTTTAATATCTACAAAAGCAGTATATAACACTGAATTAGGATTAACTATTTTTCAATCAAATATCAAGACTTGGTTTTTATGGATTTATATGGGAGAATCTTTCCCCAGAACCAGCATGCTCATCTGCCAATATGTGTTCTACCTCAACTTAGTTTCTCTCTTAATTGGATAGCATACATATTGCTAGTAAGGGCAGCAAGCTAATAGATCAATAATTAGAAGGAACATTCTTTTTACCTTTTTATAAATAGAGACTATTATTGCCAAACCACATTCCTAAGAGAATCTTGCAGTGCTATCTTTATGTATAAAAAAGGACTCCACCAATTTCCTATGTATAATTTCTGAGAAATAAAATCATTTATCTGGTGCTTGTGTTTAGTCTGGTATGCAGTTCTTGCCTTTGGAAGAGCCATTGCACTCTACAGGTATCAGAGGCAGAAATATTGAATAACTAAATAACGAGGTTGGCTTCCAGCTCCTGGGGTACAAGAAGCCTTATTTCCAACACAGCTATTATATGTGGGTATATATTGATATGTGTAGCATTATCTGATTCCTCACTAAAGTATGGATTGGATCCAAAACTTTATTCATTCCTGGAAGTGACCCTGAGTATAATGGCTCAAAGAATACCCCTATTTGGTAGCCTCCACTCTCACATTCCTAAGTTTTGCCTAAACTTCCCCAAATGACTTTTGGGTTCAAATATTACTACAGGGAATACCAGGGTTGAAGGTTGCCTCCTTCCCTATTT
Organism: Thamnophis sirtalis; assembly: GCF_051295495.1. NCBI lineage: Eukaryota > Metazoa > Chordata > Lepidosauria > Squamata > Natricidae > Thamnophis > Thamnophis sirtalis. The sequence continues at coordinate 95,513,467 of NW_028261383.1, forward strand.
ATCTGTAAAAACATTTGAATTATGAGAAAGGCTGTCTGCCAAAAGACACAAAGCTCTTTGTCTAGGTAGGAAAGGAGAAAAAAGTTGCAATTCTGTCTGTGTTTTGGACTGCAGGTGTCAAACCTCAAAGATATACCCTAAAGATACAAAATGAGTTAATGTGTAAATTCTGGGAGGGCTCCAATTATGAAATAATCTGGAGTCTCCAGGAGCTGTTAACAAGGTAAGCCAGCTGTGAGCTATCTATTAATAAGATCTACCAATGAGGATATTTTTTTTAATGAAATAAATTGTTAATAATGATTTTCTGTTCTACAGGAAAGAAAAAAAAAGCTTGATGGTAGCTAACAAAGCAGCTCCACAATGGAAAGAAATGAGAGTACATGCAGATGGTGTCCATTGTTTTCTTTATTTTAGCCATCACAATGAGTGTGCTAGAAAAATGTGTGTGCGTTTAAACATGTTCCTACTAAATAAGGCCTGGAAGCCAGAATCTTTAGCAAATAAGATTTATGGGCTCCAACAGATTAAGAGGATTGCAAGTGCCTCTGGTAATGGTAATGGCAAAGAGTCAAGGCAAATGATATAGCAATGGTACTTTGCTAAACCCTGTACACGCTCCTCAAATAGGATATTAGGAAGATTCATGTGAGGAAAGAGAAAGTTAAAAAAAATCAAAGGAATCCATCTGACTGAATAATGGAAAGTTACATTATTTTAATTTTAGAAATTGAAGTTGGTGAATAAAATTGATACTAGAGCTATGCACACTTTGCAAATGATTTAGAAGTCATTTTAGGAAAAAATGTTTTTATTCTCTCGTGAACTTGTTCTGAAAACCATGGATGAATATGTTAAAAATATGACATGAAAGATGAGTCTTGTTGCTTCTTTTTTGACAAAGTGACTAAATTAGGAGACCAAAAATAACGAGAATTCCTGAGGTTTCTATAAAATTCACAATAGCTTCTTTCTTTATAAAATAGAAAAATATGGGATGAATGGTCCCACTACCAGATTGGGAATAGGTTGAATAACCATATCCAACATGTGACCCTTAATAAATTTGTCCCTCCATGGAGAGGAGTTTGCAAGGGAGGGGGTACCTCAAAGTTTTTGAAGGATTCAGCAGTCTTCAGCATCTTTATACATGAATTAAATAAAGGGACAGAAGGGATGCTGAGCAAATTTGCATATGACACAAAACCTGAAGGGCTGTTACTAACAGCATAGAAGTTTGAGTCAGAATTCAAAAGGCTCTTATCAGCTTGAACACTGGGCTTTTCCCCACAAGATGCAGTTTAACATCAAGAAATGTTGAGTTATATATTTATATTTGAAAAACCGGAAATATATATACAAGATGGATTATGCCTGGCTCAGGAATAGTATATCTGAGAAGGATATGGGTCTTCTGGTAGTCTACAGATTAAATATGAGCCATCAGTATGTTGTAGCTCCAAATGAGACAGATCTTGGGCAGATCAACATAGGTTTTGCAATAGTGGTGGATATCTGTGGTTCAAATGTAGGATAGGGGTGAAGGCTTATTCTTTGAGCTTGTGGGTTGATTTCCCAATGTATTTTATATTTTATAATATATATAGAAAAACATTTAATGTGGGATGTAAACCATAAAACTCTTTATATCATTTTTTTTAAAGTGTTCAGTAAAGGAGAGATCTATCATTGCACTCAGCAAGGTTAAAATATTATAATATTTATCTGGAATCCCTCTCTCAAGTAAAAAAAAAAATGAAGGTGAAAAATGAAAGAACTCCAAATTAGATTTGTGATGGATGCTGAAGCGATGTGGGGCCAGAATAGTTGACTTGTTCTATTCCAAAAATATCTCTTGTAAATATATTTGTCATATAGTAATCTACTAATTCATGATGCTTCTCATGAATTAGATACTGATATATCTAATGTTCTTACTGAAATATTCATAGGGTTGACTGCTATTAATCTCCAACTGTCTTATTCTCTCAGTTTGTGACTTTCGGGTAAATCAGTAGTCTGTGATCTGTTACAGCCACAGTAAATGAATGAAAACCGTTGACATCCCTGGATCATAGGCTTGCATCATTTATTAAAAACAACCAAGCCAAATTCAACCCACCAGTTATAGTGTACTGATTGCCCTGACCTTGTAATTTTGCATTCTTTGACATGCAGCAAAAGTGGACCACTGTATTTGATTTGTATTTGATGTGTATGCAGGACCACTGTATTTGATTTGTATTTGATGTGTATGCAGAACCCATGCAGGGATGGCTTCTAAAATTTTAGCAAGAGGTACTCTGCCCAGTTGCTGGGTGGGCATGGCCATAGTGTGTGTAGCCTAGTTGTCCTCCTGCACCACAGCAGGGGGGTGTTTTTGCCCTCCCAGGGCTCTGAAAGCCTCCAGGAGGGTGAAAATAATTTCCCCAAGCTCGCCCTCCCTGAGCCTCCTTGTGCCCTCTGCACTTAGCTGCATCCAAAACGGGCCACATGGGGACTCCTGGGAGGGATGGGCGGGGCGAGGCCAGCCAGAAGTGGGATTTGGAGGTTCTCCAAACTGCACAGAATGTTAGGTAGAGGTTCTCCCGAAACCCTCCAAACCCCCAGCATCCCACCCCTCAGCCTATGGTTGATTTCTGTCTGCTTATAAATATTGGTTGATATTCCATATTCTACTACCATTGCTAGTCCATTGAAAAGATTTTGAGCAGAAATACTGGCCTCACCCATCATCAGCAGAATCATCAGCAATGCCATAAATGCAACAGAGGTAGCCAGAGTTAGAAGTAGCAATGCATATTAACATCTAATGTGGAAATCTTGGGTTACCACATTTGAGCTGCAAAAATTCAAACAATTACTAAGTGGCAATAAGAAGTTAGAATTTTGTTCATCACTTTGTTCCAATATAGTAGTTGTCCAGCAGTCATAGAACGTACCATGAAGTCTAAAATTGCCTAAAGTCACTGAAGATTTGGGGAAGAATGAGGCTGTGGTTTCTGGGCTAAGAACACATAACTCTATGAGTTGGTGATACAACATGATAGAAATATCATGTGTGTCCTTTCTTCTGTGTTGGTTGTCTGTTAGACACCAGGAGAAAGCAATATTCTCTGCTATATTTACCATGGTGCCTTGGAGTAACATGAAAATGTTTCTACTGATTTTGACTTCTTTTCTATCGGTGCTATTCTTGTTGCTGATTTTTGTTTGATTTTTAATTTCCTTTTTACATTTACAAGACCACTGGCAGAAAAGGGCAGGTTGGATAAATATATCTCCAGTTCTGTATAAATAACACATAACTAAATTTTTCAAATCTATAACTTTTGGGGACATCACTCTCAAATTCTTCTTGTAGCAGAACTGGAAACAATTGAGATCATCTCTCCTGGACATTCCCAGTAGTTCCTAGTTCATATACACACAGAGAGACAGATACACACACACACACACACACACAAACTCACACACTCACATATATACATACACACACACTCACTCACACTAAATTTGTCTAGAACATCCTCCCCACCTGGGTACTATCCAAATGAGTGGCATGCAACTCACTGAGGATTCAATCCCAGTCATCTGGATAGTACCCAGTTGGCCACACAAACAGTTTATGGCTGAAGTTTGACTACTCTCAAATCCCAAAACTAATTTAACCACTTTGTCTAAAAGACCACACATTGATAATTCTCACAGCATTTCCAGGTTTATGTCATTTCTCATTACCCAGCACTCTCATTGGATTGAGGTACAATACACTGCATATTTAATTAGAAATGAGCCTTTCTGTATTCAGCACAGAATTCAGTGAGTACAGTGTTTACTCCTTAGTAAGTATGTTTAGGAAGATAGTCTAAATGGTAATATGGCTGTCATTAGTCATGTGACTTGCAACCAATTAATCAAATCGTTAAGCAATTAGATTTAAATGGCTTAAATTATAAGTGCAAATTGCAACCATCTCAATAAATTTTGAGGTACTGTACATTGAAGGGTATAGCAATTTACAACCTGATAAATCAATGCATATTTTAAATGATGGTTAAAGTAGGAAGGGCGCCTTTTAATATTTTCTTCTTTTTTATTCTCTATCACAGTGACAAACTAGAGCTAAAATGGCATAAGTGTGCTGTTAATTCATGTTCATGCTGATGAAAATTGGAACTTACTGATTAGAAGTGGTGTCCTTTGATTAATCGCCCTAAAGCTTTAGCTGATTAAGAAGCCAATTATAGCTTATAGCTCTACTTATTGTTGGAGTAGAGTTTATAAAGGAAGTGTTTTAGCTCACTTGGTATTCTTATGTACTCATGAATGGAATTTTACCCGGTGGAACCTGGAGGAGAATTCTGTAACTTATATCTCCCATAATGGAGAACCTACAGCTATAAGCTTTAGCTATAAGAAAAGAAATGGGAATAGCACTCACTGATGCTTACAAAGCATCTTATGCTGAATTTTTTGTTCAGTTCAGAAGCTCCTTTTCCTCTTGTAGTAAAATATATGGCTTATCTCTTACACATGCAGATTATGTGGTGTTCTCATCTTTTTCCCATTTTCCCTAAATCTCTGAGAAATTATACTTACTGGTTTTATATATGGTAATAAGGCCATGTTCTCATACTGAAGCTCACAGTATCAGTGATAGATCTTACATCTATTACTGCAAAGAATGCAATGGAATTACATTCTCAAGACCAAGTATCTTTGGAGTTACTCTCCAAACTCTTGCAACAGATATTCACTAGAGAGGTTTTCAGATGAGCCTTATATTTTCATATTTGTACTTTGGAAATATAACTTTTATTATATTTCCATTGCTGAAAATTCTCCTGTAACAATATTTCATAGGGGATCTAAATGTCTATGGAGATTCTTAATCATCCAGGTCATGGTTGTCCAAAAGGTGCTATTTCAAGAGGCACCTGGACTATCTGGAGAGTTTTCAGAGACTTCCAGTTTTAACTTCATTCAGACCCCTTCTGTGATATTTGCTCTGTTTCGCTCCTTTTTGTTTATACCTGCTGGCCATTTCTCCTATCTCCTATCTCCTATCTCCATTGATAGCAAAAGATCAGAAACAATCTAATATTTTCTAGGTAATAAAGAGCCATGGTGGTGCAGTGGTTAAAATGCAGTACTATAGGCTGATTCTGGTCACTGCTAGGAGTTCAATCCTGACCGGCTCAAGGTTGACTCAACCTTCCATCCTTCTGAGGTCTGTAAAATGAGGATACAGATTGTTGGGGGGTGGGGGATATGCTGACTCTCTAAACTGCTTAGAGAGGACTGTAAAACATTATGAAGGGGTATATAAGTCTAAGTGCTATTGCTAATGAATAATACTTGAGGTGACTGGTCATATAATTTTAATGCTTTGTTCTTGTATTCTAACCCTGAATTCAGTCAGGAAATATCTAAATAAAGTAAAGTGGGATACTGGGATTGATGCATTGTGTTAACTGCTTTTTATAGGAGGAAGTTACTTTTGAAGCAATTACAATGTTCATCCTCCCCCCCACAAAAGCCAATGGAACTTGTACTATACTGAATAGTCAAATGATTTATCTAAACCCATCAGAAATATGGAAAGTATGCTATGCCTTACGAAACTAGTCAGTGGAGATTTAAGTGGATGGTGGGTTCACCCAAATTACAACAACACCCTTCTCACAAATCTCACCCTGTTAGCCTTCAGAAAATTATGACAAGCTGATTATTTCTCCTGCTGCTGGGGTAGGATGAGATTGGAGTCCAACAATAGTTTGGTTTGATAATTTGGATATTGTAAGCTACAAAAAACCTGGTTTTCTAGGTTTCTTGTCTTTGGTCTTATTATTTCATTTTTATTAATTATTTATTAAATTTTAATGCTACCCATCTCCCCCATAAGGTGACTCTAGGCAGCTATTATTGCTGTGAGTCGTTCAGGAATGGATTTTGCAAGATATGCAGCCAATAAAGTCTTTTCAATAATAAAGAAAAAAGCACAGGCACCATAAAAAGTTGCAATGTATTGAAAGCATTCTGTCCGCCCCGTGCCAACTCAATGAAGCGGTGGACGTGATGAACCGGGGTCTGGAGGCCGTTAAGGACTGGATGAGTGCTAACAAACTGGTGCTCAACCCGGATAAGACCGAGTGGCTGTTGTGTTTCCCCCCCAATAATTTGGCTAATACACCAACGCTTAGGCTGGGGGGTCAAATTTTATACCCCTCAGATAGGGTCCGCAACTTAGGAGTCCTCCTGGATCCACAGCTGACTTTTGACCACCAGCTGTCAGCTGTGACCAGGGGGGCATTTGCCCAGGTTCGCCTGGTCCGCCAGTTGCGGCCCTACCTAGATCGGGGGGCCCTCACAACAGTCACTCGAGCCCTTGTGATCTCTAGACTGGAATACTGCAATGGGCTCTACATGGGGTTGCCCCTGAAGTGCATCCGGCGACTACAGCTAGTCCAAAATGCAGCCGCGCGAGTGATAGTGGGCGCACCTCGGTTCGCCCACGTTACACCTGTCCTCCGCGAGCTGCACTGGCTGCCTGTTGGTCTCCGGGTGCGCTTCAGGATAATGATGACCATCTTTAAAGCACTCCATGGTAGTGGATCTAGGTACTTGAGAGACCGCCTTCTGCCGATTACCTCCCTAAATCGACCAATCAGATCGCACAGACTGGGCCTCCTCCGAATTCCATCTGCCAGTCAATGTCGACTGGCGACCACACGGAGGAGAGCCTTTTCTGTTGCTGCCCCGACCCTATGGAACGAGCTCCCCATGGAGATCCGCACCCTCACCACGACCCAGACCTTCCGCGCAGCCCTCAAGATCTGGCTCTCCCAGCAGGCCTGGGGATAGGCTTCCAATTACCCGCCCGAGTGTTTGATTGCTGAATGAAAGCTGTGTTTTATTATTTTTCTTTTGTTCACAAAGTGTTTGTTTTGACCTTGCACTTCCCCTCCCCTGTGGTTGTAAGCCGCCCTGAGTCCCCTCAGGGAAAAGGGCGGCATATAAATCCCAATAAACCTAAACCTAAACCTTGTATTTTAAAATAAATTATTATTCCATACTAGCACATGCCTGAAAATTAAGGATTCTTCATTTGGAAATCTGAAGCCCAGCATGCAAATTGCATTTTGAAAAGTGAACATAGAACTTGATAACTCAGTATTTACTTTTGATAATCACTGCTTCCTGCCTGAAGACTTAGAGCTCATTTTACTGATGTTGTAAAAAAAAAAAGCCATTTGGTAAGTCAGGAACATGAGTTCAAAGCCATTCTATTTTGTTTTTGGCAAAATAGAGGAGGGGGGCAGTTGGATTGTGCCATGGTAATGCAGAAGTGCATTAAAACTGAATTTATTTAAGGGTGGGGGGAATAAGGGCAATGTTTCTGAATCATATAATTTTGTTTTTGTCCTTCAGTCACGCAATCTGTGCATTGACATTTAAGAAATATCTACAGAAAATGTAATGCAATTAGCAGATGTTTCTGTTTTAAATCTGTCTGCTAAGTACAATTCTATAACCAGAGAAAGTAAAACGTTGATGAACTTCCTTGGAAGAAGGGTTTAGAAGGGGGACAAAAAAATTCCATCTTTAAAGGAATGGATTTCTCATGGACAATCTTGAAAACTGATATCCGCTTGTTTTATTTCTTGGGATCATAGCCTTGAAATTTGTCACAGAGAAGCACATAGACAGGTAATGATGTCTTGTCTTTTAGGTGATGCTTGTACAATGGCAGACTACAGTCAACTAAAGGGGATTCTCCTGGATCTTCAGTCACATCGCTTGAGGCAGCAAAACCAGCCAGGAGAAGACAGAACCCAAAAGCGCTTCTTAGTCGAAGATATGTTTAATTACTTGGATATAAATGGTGATGGGCACCTCAGCAGCTCTGAATTGGCTCAGGTTAGTTGCCGCTTGATGAAAACATAGCATTCAAAACATAGCAATAAAACTCTCTCATGATTGCTGAAAGCTTTTTCTTGATTTTGTAGTTGTTGTTGCTTTTTAAAAATTTGATATTCATAGTTACGGGTAGTCCTCAATTTACAACCATAACCATAACACAATGTAAGTCATTATGATCATGAGTCAAATCAGACCAGATTTTACAGTGACATTAAGCAAATCACTGCAATTGTTAAATGAATCACCTTGTCTTCAGGCAAATCCAGCTTCCCCCAATGGGTGGGTTTTACCATTTTTTGCCAGAACTCGGCAAAAAGGTCGCAATTGTGTGACTGCAGTATGTTGCAACCAGTTGTAAATGTGAGCCAGTTGCCAAACATCCATATTGTGTTTATGTGACCATAAAGGTGTGTGACAGTTGTTAGTGAAAGTACAGATCTTAAGTCACTTTTTCCAAGACTGTCCTAATTTTGAGCCATCATTAAACACATAGTGATAACTCGAGGACTACATGTATACTGTAAAATATGAAGTAGAATGTGACATTTTTTTTTCTCTTCAGCAACAATTGGTACTGGATTTGTTTTTTCAAACACATCTTCCTTCTTGAGATGTGTGTGTGTGTGTCTGTGCGTGTGTGTGTGTGTATGTATGTCTTTGTGTGTGTCTCTTTGCATGAAAATATATTAAAACTAGAACACCAGCTAATATCAGAATTTCATCCTGAAATTTAATATATAAACTTTACAACAGTATTATTTATCATCTATATGTGCAATATCATTTTATAGTTGGAAAAGTGTTAATTAGCTATAAAAAAGAAAGCAGTGTTTCCAGAAATATTGTTTTTATAATGATCATGATTGTGCTGTACCTCTAGAACTCTGAGCAATATCTGGTGACAGTCAGAAAGAGCATCATGGATTGGCCAGACCAGTTATCTGAATCATGTATTTATATACTATAATGAGATGACATCAGAAACAAACCTTCACTAGTACTTGTGTGTCACATAGCAGATAATCCTGTTTGCTCCTAATTTTCCTTCTTATGCCATTACTTATTATAATCATTGCTTTCTTTTTTAATTAATTAACATATGGGAAAGCATATATGTTAAAAGGCATTAGACCATCAGAATGTATGCAGAATTTGAAGTTTCACTTAGCATTCCTTGATTTGAAGTTCAAACTTTGTTGAATTATAATCATTAATTACAAAATAAAGTCCTTTTCTGTTCATAATTCAGATCCACCCACTTCCTTCCCATGCTCCTCCCTCCAATGGTCTGTGGCTCTTCAATCATGCAACTTCTCACTTTGCTACTACAACTCCAAAGATAATATGTATGAGCTGAAAAAAATCATTCCATTTCATTCCTCCCTAATCTGGAGCAGAAAAGCTTTTTAAAAAATAGTAAATTTAGAGTTGAACAATAGGTGGGGACAGTGAAAAAGATTATAAATTCATTGGGGGAGGATTGAATTATTTTGCAATCCTGTTTGACAGAACAAGGAGGTCCAATTTTCTTGTTTCCCTGAACTTTTTTTTTATAATTTTATAATTTTTAATTCTAAAATTTTACCTTTAACATTTTAATTTGTATATATTGTTTTATATTTTGATACTGTAATGTATACCACCCAGAATCCCTCTTTGAGGGAGATGGGCAGTTCAGAAATATGCTGACAAGTTGAAACAATGTTGACATATGCAATACAAATAAATAGAAATAAATAATGTACTCATGTTTTGAATAAACAAATCTATATCCCAGCTGAGGGAGATGGTTTCCTTCAGTTCAAAAGAAATGAAAGGAGGGCCTATCATAATGAAGGCCTTAAAGTATGTGCACAGTTTTGGCAGAGAAAAGCAGAAGAGTATCAAACAATAAATTGGTTATAGCAGTGTCTAAAGCAACACAGAGAGGTGGGTTCTTACTGGTTCAGCCCCGTTTGGCCGAGTAGGTAGTAACTCGGCCAGGCATGTGCCCAAAACTGGTTCTATCTTGTTTTTTGCTTCTGTGCATGCGCATATGCACCCGAAGCACGTCTCTGAGCGAATTGGCAGTAACAGAAGCCGGAACCCACCCCTGGCAACACATTTTTATTAATTACTCATTCTAGGTCACAAAGGTATCAGTAGTAGTAGTAGTAGTAGTAGTAGTATAGTAGTATAGTAGTGGTGGTGGTGGTGGTGGTGGTGATGATAGTAGTAATAGTAGTAGTAGTAGTAGTAGTAGTAGTAGTAGTAGTAGTAGTATGAGCAGTGATGGTGCACTGGTTAGAATGCAGTACTGGAGGCTACTTCTGCTGAATGCTGGCTGCCTGCAATTTGGCAGTTTGAATCTCACCAAGCTCAAGGTTGACTCAACCTTCCATCCTTACAAGGTCAGTAAAATGATTACCCAGATTGTTAGGGGGCAATATGCTGACTTGTAAACCGCTTAGAGAAGTCTTGTAAAGCATTGTGAAGTGGTATATAAATCTAAGTACTAAATGCTAATTGCAGTGATGTGCGGTGAGGTTTATGGCTGGTGAGGCACTGACACAAATTTTTTTAGACTTGTGGACTTCAAGTCCCAGAATTCCACAGCCAGGCATGCTCAGTTCCGATTTAAAGCGACAGCATTTGTTTTTCTCCTTTGCGAAATAAGTTTCCTTCTTTCTTTTTCTTTTTGTTCTCCCTTCCCCTTCTTCCACCCTCTATCCCTCTATCCCTCCCTCCCACCCTCTCAAACACACACACACACAAACACAAACACACACACACACACACACACACACAAAGTTGGATTGGAGGGAGTTAGGCAGACCACAGGCGGAGGCAGAAAGCCAGTCAAAGAGCCATACTAGAGCACACACACTTTCTCCCAGCCCTGGAAGGATCCAACCCAGCTTCACTGATTACAGGTTTGAAAAGACAACGTGGCTGCAGGCTGTGCCTGCAATCAAACTACACTTGGGGAGGGAGAGCACTTCCCTCCAGCCTTTGCCCAAAGTCCCGCACCAGGAGGATGAAGTTTGAATTCCTCCCCCTCCCTCCGACCCACATATACCTTTTCCAGCTGTTTCAGAGAGGATTTCAACTCTGCTCTTGCCTGCCATCATGAAATGAAAAAAATGTAAAAGGAAAAAGGCAAGAGCTGAAGTCAGGCTGAGCTAGTTGCTGCCAGAGTCACCGTGGATGACTCTGCTTAACTGTTTTAAAAGCCTCTAAAAAGCGCCCTCTACAGGAGGAGGCAGGAGAACAACGTGCCTCATCTACTTCAGGAATTTTTCAGCTTTTAACCCTTGCTTAACTCTGCTCGAGTGATCATTAAACGCCTAAAGTCAGACTAGATGAGTGCACGTCACTGACTGCACGTCACTGGCTAATTGCTATTGCTACTATTAGTAGAAGTAGCAGCAGCAGCAGCAGCTGATATCGTTTTATATCAAAATTTCATTACTAGTATTATTTATAGCATTATTATGTATGAAAAAGAATAAAGCCCGGGGCAGGCATTCAAGAGTACAATCACAGTGGAAAGTAAAGCAAAGACTTGTAGATCATCCCAATCTCAGGCTGCCACAGCCAAGTCATGATTATATCTACATACTTGAGGAAATGTGATCATATTTGTTCTTTCTGAGCAATAAAAATTCTAGAAGTTGCACTACAGTGTTCATTGCCATTAGAATAAGGGAGTTTTAAGAGCATCGTGGTAACATTTGTTCTGTTTATAAATATTCAAGCAGATCTATTGAAAACAAATGTGTACTATTAAAAAAGGAGATCAGTAAATTCGTCTTATAATCATAACTAATTAATAATATGTCACTTGGTTATCTAATGTGTATTAGCACATTTACCAGGACTGTATAAATTCTGGAAAAGGAATTTTAGAGCCCAAGCAAGTATCTCTTGCTTGTGTCTCTCCCCTACTCATTACAAGAGTGTTGTATACTGTATATATGAGCCCATATAAAATATGCCACTGCCTTAAGAGTCGCAGGTTTAAAGCAATGGCATCTTTTTTTTTCAGGTTCATGTGGAAGCCTGAAGAAAGTCAGGTTACTAGAATGAATACCAGAGAAATGCCAAGGTTATTAAGGACCAAAGTGGGGATAAATCCCACAAGCAAACAAACATACAGACAAGCAAACCAAACCTGGACTTTCTTCAAAGCTTTCTTCTGAGCCATTTTCAACAGCCATGATATTTTGTTCTGTGAGGCCCAAGATGATCACCAGAAGCTCCGAAGACTTTCTCTAACAGCCAGAGGTTGACTTTGACAAAGTTCTCCTCAGATCTGACTTTCTAATTATGGAATGCTCTCCTGAAAAGGATTGTCTGGCATTTACATTAATGACTTTGTCTGTCATGTGAGGCAGTAGGTTCATCACCCCTCATAATACCAAGTTAATGTTATTTTAACAACATTTTAATATATTTTAGAATCATGTAAATGTAATAATTTCAGTATTAAGCCCTGGTTTGTGGCAATTAGTGCTTTTATCTTTAGTTAGTTTTCTCTAATATGTTATTGTTTTATTCTTTACAAAATGTTGAAACGATGCACTGTAGAGAGAATTAGGATTTGGTTTGTCTATCCATCTGTGCATCAGCAGGAAAAAGTCTCAGAAAACAGAACAGATTGGGTCCAAATTTGGTATGGAAAGATAAGAGTTCAAAATGGTTAACACTGAGTACTTTTAAGTGCTCTACAGAATATCAGAAGCAATTAGTTTTTTGCTTCCTTTTATGTTCTTGCACTTTTTGCTTTCTCTTTATTTCTTTCATTTTTCGTTTTTTTTTCTCCTTCATTTACTGGTCTTTTTGTGTTGGCTTCTAATAAAAATTATTACTTAAAATGATTAAAACTGAGATAGGGGAATTTTAGAATATTTTTCCAAAATTCACCCTTAGTGGAAGGCAGTTCAGTGGTGGGTTTCTGCTGGTTCACACCGGATCGGGAGAACCGGTTGGTGAAATTTACCAATCCGGTGAGAGGAGGTTCTACCAGTGGATCCGGAAGTAACTTCTGGAATGCCTGCCCTGACCCTGTTGCTCCTCGATCACCCCCGCCTGTCCATAAGCCGCTCCATCGCTCGCTCCCCCCACCCGTCTACACTATCCTAGCCCAATTCGGTGTCAAGTCCCATACCTGGGAGTGGGGATGGTGAACAGAGAAGCATGGAGAGGTCCAACGGCACAATCCACAAGACAGCAGTTGCAAGCTCAGAAGTTTTCTCCTGGATTCCTCTCTGTCATGCCTCCTCCCAAAGTTCTTTCACCAGAGTGTGGTAGCTTTCTACTGGATTCCTCTCTGTCTTACGTCCTCCATTCTCCCAAAGTTCTTTCCCCAGTGTGTGGTAGGTTTCTACTGGATTCCCCTCTGTCTTGCCTCCTCCGATCTCCCAAAGTTCTTTCCCCAGCATGTGATAGCTTTCTACTGGATTTCCCTCTGTCTTGCCTCCTCCGTTCTCCCAAAGTTCTTTCCCCAGCGTGTGGTAGCTTTCTACTGGATTTCCCTCTGTCTTGCCTCCTCCGTTCTCCCAAAGTTCTTTTCCCAGCGTGTGATAGCTTTCTACTGGATTCCCCTCTGTCGTGCCTCCTCCGTTCTCCCAAAGTTCTTTCCCCAGAGTGTGATAGCTTTCTACTGGGTTCCCCTCTGTCTTGTCTCCTCCGATCTCCCAAAGTTCTTTTCCCAGAGTGTGATAGCTTTCTACTGGATTCCTCTCTGTCCTGCCTTCTCCGATCTCCCTAATTTCGGCCCTTAATTCTCCAGTTGTCTATTTTTGGGATGTTTTCCCCTCTCTTCCCCCCCCCCTTCATAGGAGTCCCATTTTTTTTGCCACATGGCTTGGGAGGTGATGGTCATGTGACTGAGTGTGCGTGAATGATGTCAAGTTGGCCATACCTGCCCAGTCACATGACTGCCAAGCCACGCCCACAAAATAGGCCACACCCACAGAATAGATTATTAAAAAATTTGAAACCCACCACTGAGGTAGTTGGACAATGGGTTGTAATCTTTCCAGCTGCTGTAGAAGTCCTACTGCTTCCTCCAGTCTGATCATTTTCTTTCAGAACTAAGTTGCTATTGAAGGGTTGGGAAAAAATTCCACATTATGCTGTGCAGGATGTCTGTACCAGAGGTGGTATTCAGCCGGTTCTCTCTGTTTCGGGCGAACCAGTAGTGGCGGCTGCGGAAGGCTCCGCCCATCCACCCCTGCTAAAGTCAGAAATATATAACTGAGAATAAGTTTTATTATAGAGATGACCATAGAGAGCTTTATTATTATGGCTCATCACACAATCAGCCAGATGATTAGACTGGATTTGGCATTTTGGCTTTGCAACTTGTACACAAATGTTTGCAGTTTTATGTTAAATCTTTGAGCTGAGAATGGTGGACAAGAGATAATTCTGTGTATTTCTAGCATCAATATTGGGAGAGGAAAAAAACTGTGTTGGAAGACAGTAAAAATGAGATTTCATGATTGCCGTTATATTTTTGCAAGAAATAGCAGCTAACTGTTATGATGCCTCTCAGAAGAAATATATTTCTGTCTGCTGTCTTTGGAACGGATGGCATGTCATCATTAGGAATTAAACTCTGATTAGGTCTGTTCTGTTTAACTTTTCTATTTAATTTCCCAATCCAGTGAATATACTTCCAAACTTTAATCATACATTCTGATGATTGTCAGACTGAGCCATGAAAATTATTGTTACAAACTTTAAGAAGATGATAAGTGTCTTATTTTATTTTTAGCAGTAAAAATGGCCAGCATGTTTACAATAATGCTGAGATCTTTGAAAACAAGGGATTTCTTTTCTTGGGCGTTCAGGCTGGTCTTGTGACCGCTTAGAAGTCACATAAACATTTTAAATCTGCAAGTCAACACTTACAGACTATCTCATGAAAATATTCTCATCAAAGTTAATCCTGCATTCTAGGATCATGATGAATGTTATTGGTCACAATGAGTACTGCAATATCAGAATAAAACAAAAGCTCAGATAATAATAAAAAAATATGGATACTCCATAAGACATGTAAAATGATAATTGGCTCTAATAGGTAGATAAATAGCTAGATATCAGCTGCTTTATGGTCTGAAAACACTCTTTTCAATGCTATCTAACTAGCCTTGGAAAGACAAGCTGCCCATCTTAATTATTATAGTAGCATGGCATATATTGAGATGTTTTTAATGGGTTGTTTAGCGCCTTCCTGGGAGGAGCCTACTGGTGGAAGCAGCAAAAAATCAGCTGCCTCCGAATTCCTGGCTACGTACCTGTTTAGAGGATCTTCCATCTGACGTCTTATCAGGTTTTCTTATCCTTCAGGCAAGAAGGAAAGAAGAAACTGTTTTGCTGGCAAATGCTCTTCGATTTTTGCAGCTTTTGTGCTTGCAAGGAAAGGGGGGCTAGCCCAAGGCAGAACGGCCGTCCGTGCTGGGAACTTCAAACTGCCTTGTGCAGGACAAAGTAGGTCTCTCCCACTCTGATCAAAGTTTTGTTTAATTTATTCTTATCACGAGCTGGATCCGTTCACTGTGGACATTAATTGCTTATCAACATTTTAGCTTCTTTTCTTTTTCTCCTCCGAAAAATTATTTACTCAGAGGCTTCTAAAATGGCGCCGAGCAGCCTGGTTTCTCCGGTAATAACGAACACTTTTTGCTAGACAAAGCAAATCCTCAAAAGAATTCAAAACAAGAGAGATTGCTTATCATTTGTTTTGGTTTCACAATAGAAGAATTTTACTCCTTTACTAACCTTGCTTATTTGGAAGTTAAATGGTGATGAATCTGCTGAATGGTCTTGTTACAATGTTTACTCACTGAAAGTTTTGCCAAGCCTTAAACTTCAAAATAAAAGCCTCTTTTTTTAAAGCTGCTTATTTAGGCAATAGAGTTTTATTAACTGCAGGCAGATAAATTTTGAAATGGCCTCAAAACCAAATATTAACTTGAAGTCGTCACCCTCTACTTCCAGGGGCACATCCTCAGTGCCTGGCACAAAGCTGCAGCCTCCGCTTCCTACGCCCCCTGCTGGGGATGTGTTAACGAAAGAATTTTTTCTGAGTAATCTAAGCGAGGCTCTTAATGCACAGACAATTAAAATGGAAGATAAATTTAGAGATAATAGAGAGGAGAGGAAAGAGGAAATAAAAGAAATGAAAGAAGAAATTAAAAATGAAATTAAAAGTGAAATAAAAGGACTTAAACAGGAGTTGTATGAGAAATTTGAGGCTAAGGTTGATAAAATTAGAGACGACATGCTGAGTCTTGTAACTGTATTAACAGAACATATTTCTGGAGTGGAAGATACTTTAGAGGTTCTTAATGATGCCAATGCTAACTTGACATTGAAAACAGAGGTGGTGGAACAAAAAGTGGAAAATGCTGAAAAAGAAATTATTATGATACAGTACCGACAAATGGAGTTCGCATTAAGAGTAAGGGGGCTGCGTGAGGAGAAACAGGAGAACCTGAAACAGATCCTATCGGAAGCTTTTGACCGCCTGATGGGAAGACCAGGGACCAATCAAGGCTGGCAAATTGACAAAGCTTACCGCGTCAACTCCTGGCTGGCAAAGCAGAAGCAGCTTCCTCGAGACATCGTTATATATTTTACTACAAGAGAGTTTAGAAATATGGTACTGCAAGCATCTTATAACACTAAGCTTCAAATTGGCGGTCAAGACCTGGTTGTTTTGAAAGAGATACCACCTCCAATGTTAAGAGCCAGGAGAGACTACGCTTTTTTGGTTGAAGAACTCAGAAATCGTCAGATACAGTATAGATGGGATGCACCATTTGGCATCATATTTACATTTGATAAGCAAAGGTACCGCCTCAACTCTGTATGGAAAGCCCGAGATTTTTATTATAATATATTGAAGGCCGGACACCCTGCACCATCTGGACCCAGAGAAAGACCACAAGAAAGACAGGATAGACAGCAAACTACACAACCATCAGACAAGATGGAGCATCTTTCTTCTCTAGAAGTGCAAGGTGCTATGGAACCAAGACCTAGCCGCATGACTACTAGACGTATGGAGAAACAAGCTAAAAAGCAACAGCATCAACAATCATCGGCCATCGATCAAGGATCTACAACAACAAATCTGGAAGCAATGGGAGGAGCTAGACCTAAGGTTAAACAGGCCGTGCAGGAAGCTCTAAAAATGCTTCAACCAACCAAAAATGACAACTAAGATTTTAACATGGAATGTCAATGGACTGAACTCTCCACAGAAGAGGAAGAAAATATTTCATTATCTCAAACAGTTTAAGAACGATGTAATTTGTTTGCAAGAAACTCATATCAAGTCAACTGATCAAAAATATTTGATCAACTCAAAACTTGGTCAACATTTTGCAGCTTCTGCTATGGAAAAGAAGAATGGTATAGTTGTATACTTAAGAAAAGATATGAAAGCTGAATTAATAGAAGCAGATCCCTTCGGAAGATATATTGCTTTAGACTTAACCTTAGAAGGGAAAAAGACTTTACTTTTGGGAATTTATGCTCCCAATCAACAGCAAGATAGATTCTATAGAAATCTTCATGCTAAATTAGTACAGTGGGACTATAGTTCCTGTATACTATTGGGTGACTGGAATGGAGTGATAGACACTAAGAGAGATAAGAAGATTTCCCGCCTAAATACCAAGATGCGAGCAAAGTTACCCAAATCTTTCTTTGACATTATGGATGATTTTGAATTGAGAGATATTTGGCGAGAAAGAAATGCAGAGGAATATGACTTCACTTTCTTCTCGGACAGGCATCAATCCCTTTCAAGGATTGATTTTATCCTAACCACTAACGATTTGCTTTCTAGGGTCAAGAAAACAAAGATTGCAGTTAGGGTCCTTTCTGACCATAATCCAGTTTGGATGGAGTTGGGAAGGGTAGTGCAGGCAAGAAGGTCTTGGAGATTGAATGAAAACTTATTTAGATATGAAAAGTATATTAATGATTGTAAAAAATTATTATCTGAATATTTTGTTTTGAATATGAATAAGGGTACATCTATGGAATTTGTATGGGACGCAAGCAAAGCGTATATGAGAGGAGTTTTGATGAATATAAATAAAACACATAGAAATAAGCAAGGGTTAAAACGAACAGAACTGGAAGAGGAAATTAAGAGAAAAGAGCTGGAGTTAACAATGAACCCAGACGATACAAAGGTTAAGGAAGCTATTAACATATTAAAATCTCAATTTGACATGTTGATCTCTGACCAGGTGGCTACTAATCTATTATATGCAAAACACAATACTTTTTGTAATGCAAACAAACCTGGCAGATGGTTAGCTTATCAGATTAGGAAAAAAAGGAAAACTCGAAATATATCTAAACTGTTTTACAGAGGGAAGGAGGTGTTTCAACAGGAAGAGATTCAAAAGGCTTTCTGGGAATTTTTTACAGAACTGTATAAAGGGGATAAAATTAATGGTTTAGACATAGACAAATATTTAGACAAAGAGAAAATACCTTCAGTTAGAGAAGAACACAGGCAAAAATTGAATCAACCAATAACCTCGGGGGAAATCCTGCAGGTAATTAAGCAATTAAAGTTAGGGAAAGCACCAGGTACAGATGGCTTGACAGCGGTTTACTATAAAAACTTACAGTTAGAAATGGTAGAACCTCTTAGAGAATTATTTAATATGATTCAAACGGAAGGTAAAGTCCCTCCATCTTGGAAGACAGCGTTTATATCTTTGATACCCAAAGAAGAACAAGATACTACTCAACCCAAAAATTATAGACCTATTTCATTACTGAATGTAGATTATAAAATTTTTACTAAAATATTAGCAAATAGGTTAATGTTGGTCATTCAACAATTGATACACACGGACCAAACAGGTTTTATACAAGGGAGACAGATGAAAAGTAATGTTAGATTAATTATTAATGCATTAGAATATTTGGGAAAGAACAACCAGATCCCTGCTGCGTTTATATTTTTGGATGCTGAGAAGGCCTTTGATCGAGTTAACTGGCAATTTCTGTTGAAGATACTGCAAAAAATGCAGATAGGAGATAACTTTCTACAGTCAATTAAAGCAATATACCAACAGCAAACAGCACAAATTATAGTCAATGGAAGTCTAACAGACTCTTTTCAAATTGGAAAAGGTACAAGACAGGGCTGTCCTTTGTCCCCATTATTGTTTATTATAACTTTGGAAGTATTGTTGAATAAAATACGGGGCTTGGATGGTTTAAAAGGGATCAAGATTAGGCAGCAAGAATATAGAGTCCGCGCTTTTGCGGATGATTTGGTCATAATATTGGAACAACCGCAGGAATCTAGTATGGTTTTAATGAATATGATTAATCAATATGGTCAAGTGTCGGGCTTTAAAATAAACTTAGGAAAAACCAAAATATTAGCCATAAATATGAATATTAAACAAAAGGAAGAATTAGGAGTGATGCTAGGATGTGAGGTAGTTAAAAAAGTTAAATATCTTGGAGTTAACATTTTAACTTCAAATGGGAAATTATATAAGCATAATTATGAACCACTTTGGCATAGCATACAGACAGAGATGAAAAAATGGGAGAAATTGCACTTATCTTTGCTGGGTAGGATAGCGGCAGTGAAAATGAACATTTTACCAAAATTTTTATTTCTCTTCCAAATGTTACCTTTACTTAAAAAAGATGCGAACCTTTTAGAATGGCAGAAGGGTATCAACAAATTTGTGTGGGCAGGAAAGAAGCCGAGGGTAAAGATGAAAATAATGCAAGATGTACGTGAGAGAGGAGGACTGAAACTACCTAATTTAAAAATATATTATGATGCAGTGGTATTATCTGTAATTAGTGACTGGATTCACTTAACCAATGATAGAATATTGAACATTGAGGGACACGATCTGGTATTTGGTTGGCATGCTTACCTGTTACTCAACAAAAAATTGGATAAGAACTTTAAAAGTCATATTTTAAGAAATGCTTTATTGCGGGTCTGGAAGAAATATCAATATAAATTAAATGACAAGATACCCATGTGGGCAATTCCTAGACACGCAATTGAAAATATGAATACAGCACAAAAACAGGACAGAATTACCTACAGACAGCTTCTTACCTCGGAAAGGGGGGTATTACAATTAAAATCTTTAGAGGTATTAAAAGAGGAGAAGGTAGTTCAAACATGGTTCCAGTATGGGCAATTACAGGCTAGGTGGAAAATAGATCAAAAAATTGGTTTTATTCAAGTTGAGGATAATTTGTTTAAACAAATAAGAGATCAAAGCTTAATGCATATAAAGAGGATATATAATGTATTGATACAGATGGATTCGGAAACAGAATTAGTTAAAGATTGTATGATAAAATGGGCTCAAAATATTGAGGAACCAATAATGTTGGATACATGGGAAAGAATCTGGGTAAGAAATGTGAAATTTACACAAGCTCAAAATCTGAGAGAAAATTTTTACAAGATGTTCTATAGATGGCATTTAGATCCTAAAAAGTTGGCTTCTATGTATCCGAATGTACAGCCTAAATGTTGGAGATGTGGTTCTCTCGATGCTACATATTATCATATATGGTGGACCTGCCAAAAGGTTAAAGCATTTTGGATAAAAATATGGTGGGTCATGCAAAATGTTTTTAAAAGAAGGATAAAGTTTAGTCCTCAGTTATTTTTACTAGGTATATGTACTGACTTTACAGTGGTAGAGACCAATTTGACTCTGCACCTGATAACTGCAGCAAGACTGTTGGTGGCGCAATATTGGAAGAAGGAAGACTTGCCTACAATTCAAGAATGGACATTGAAAGTAACAAACTTAGCTGAAATGGCTAAAATATCGGCATATCTCAAAGATCATTCAAATGAGAGATATAAACGAGACTGGAAAAAATGGATTGATTATATACAAAATAAATACGGGACTAAGAAATTCCAGTTAGCCTATGCTTAAGATCAGAAATGATTTAAATTGTTTAAAGTTAGTTCAGTAAGAAGAAGCTAAGGTCAATCTAGAATGTCATTAATTTCTTTATTTCTTTTTTCTCAATAGATTTTAGACTGTGTTAGTTAAAATTCTATACTGTGTACGGGTTCTGGGAAGTCGGGGGGGGGGGAAGGAGGAGGGGGGGTGGGGGGGTGGAGGGAGGGAGGGGTACACAAAAAAAAAATTGTACTTCAATGTTTTAATGATTGACAAATGATGACATATTTGTGTTTTTTTTTTTAAAGAAAAAATAAAAAAGTTCTGTTAAAAAAAAAAAAAAAATGGGTTGTTTAGCAAAATCAGCTCCTTGGCTGAATCGTTGTGATAGATCAAAGCAGGGCAAACTAACAGCCAATATGCCTTTAACTCTTGACTGAACACTAATTGGTTGAACATATATGTGATAATATTTGTCTGGCTTAGAATACTCTAAAATGACCTTGTACTGTGTGATTGAATTATAAAGCAAAGTGTAAATGTATTCTTACATTATGACCAACTATTACATGTCATAACTATACTAATAGAAGAATTGATCTTCATTATTTTATTGGCAAAATGCCCATCATTATAGTTAGTGGGTGCATTTGGAGATATGTTTATATTTTGCTAAGCTGTTCTTTCATTCAGATTCTCTTGCATTGGAGAGTGAGACAATCATTGTCTTGACTACTAAGCTACAAAATTTTACATTTCCCCCCCCCCATATAAGCCATTATTTGGAACTGAGGAAAGTAAAGTGACACTAGTGAATTATGAGCCAGAACTTTTGATTTCTGCTGTTGAGAATTCAACCTCCTTATATTTTGAGGACTAACTCCAGGTCTTTTCTTTCTCATCATTCTACAGTAGTCTTCTCCAACTTGCCATTCTTCAGATTTGGGCCCTTGGCATTCCTGGTTTGTTGTTCCAAATTATCTAGGAAACACCAGGCTAATGAATATCAGACAATCAAATTTGAATTGCAAATTATTGATGAGAGATGGAGAGAGAGCAGGAGGGAGGGAAATGGACTCATAGCTGTGAGAAAAGGGCAAAGCATGAACATGGATGAATATTCTATGACTGTATAGATGGTAATGGTAAGGGATATTGGCAGATACCATTAAAGCAACAATATCAAGTACGTTGACCGTGTGCAGTGTAAAGAAAGCCCACTCTGATAATTAAGCCCTTAAAAAGTCTGATGTGGGTTTCTTCTCTGTAATGTTAATGCCGGGCTGTCACAAATGAATCCACAAGATACAAATCTTTCATCAAAATATTATTGGCAAAAATCACATAATCACAAATACTGCCTCTTTCATACATGCATGCCCCATGTACAGAAGGTCATGGTCATCAAGTATGCAATCAGACTTTGCTGTATTAACTGTGTAGCTCTGCATAAGTTCCGATTCTGGGTCTCAGTTGCCAAACTTCATTATTTGCCATCAATTGCAAAAATACATTATGGGGAACAGGGAAAGCTATCTACACTTAGCTAACTTCATATCACTGGCGAAAGTGTTCAAGAATGTCTGGACTGGATGTTTGCAGCTGGTAGGAAAGACATAAAGAAGTGATCTAAGATCAGAAGATAAGCAGGAAGAAAACCCAAGAAAGGACCCAAAGTAACTATCCCTCTATTTTCCATCTTTCTCTTCTGCTCAGTAAATCATGAGATACTAAAGAATCACATGACCAGCAAGCTTATATAACTTTTTGGCTCATCTCTTAATGGCCTATTTTGAATTCTGATATTTAATTTTTAATGCATTTTCCATTTAGAGTTTTCCTTCCCTCCCTCCCTCCCTCCTTCCTTCCTTCCTTCCTTCCTTCCTTCCTTCCTTCCTTCCTTCCTTCCTTCCTTCCTTCCTTCCTTCCCCCCTGTCAGTCATAGAATTAAAGTGATAGTCAAATGTGAATAATTCTATTGCTATTTTTTTATTGATAGTTGAAAAAAAAGGAAGATCTGGAGGATGACTTCTTGAATTGTACTCCAGAAGATCTTCTTCGTTTTGATGATTACAACCATGATGGTTACCTAACTCTTCAGGAACTGTATACTGCATTCCGTAAGTAATAACTTATCTCTGTGTGTATCTTTCTCTTTCGCTGTTGCAGAATGAAGGAAGGATGGAAAATGGTATTCTTTGCTTGCAGGCAGCCAGTAATATTTGTCTTCCTTGAACTTTCCCAGATCTTCCTAGGCAATGGTTAATGCATGTTTTGTGGGCCATCATTTTCAGTAGCAAATGACTCCCAGCAGTGAAGATCTGAGAGAGAGGGAGGGGGGAATATTTGATTAGTGGAGGGAGATTAATACAATCAGTTCAAGGAGCTGTCTGTTCACTTCCTGCCTTTGCTTTAGGGGCAGTGGGATGTTAAGAGATCATGCAGAAGAGAGGAAATCTGAGCATCACTTTTTATTAAGACAAAACAAGTGTGCACTGTTCTTCTATAATTTTACTTAGTAATTTCTTCATAATTTCTTCTATAATTTTACTTAGCTCTGATTCTTGTTCTAATCTTATTTGTTTTTAGTAGCATATTTGGTGAGGTATACATTCTTCTTAAAGAATTATGATGTTTTAATGCCATTGCAAATACAATTTGGCTTTTTTATGAATAGTTATTTAAACTTAGAGTTATAGGAATGATTTCAATGTAAGCAGTAAAAAAATATAGGGCTTCTCTTTTGTCAGCAGATCTATTGTTAATAATAATTTATGGAAACAGATGTCCCTGGAAAATTGCTTTAGCAATAGCTTTGATTATTGTTGTTCACTGTGATTTGCAGTATTGGCAATATTATGTAGAAAGTCATTTCTTGTTGTAGACAGGGAAGAAACAGTTTGCTGAAGTTAATGTTCAGTTCCTCTTTGTTTACTAATATAAAGAATCTTTGTGACACTTGGTTTGTTTTAGCACTAAGAATTATAAGAGTTTGCCAGGGAGGTTTATGGGTTTTCTTTTAATATCAATCAGAGAATTGTGTCAATATAATTCTTTACACGTCTATATTGTTAATAGGTAACAGTATTTCAAGAGCTTCAAAACATGATTCTTTAACAATTTTTTATCCAATAAAAAGCCATATTATTTTTATGTCAAAAGATCATTTTAATTTGATATTTAATGCTGCAATGATGATGATTGAATCATTCTCCAGGGTGCCCATCAACTTCAACTCTCATAAAATCCAAGTGTATTTCATAATAGACTTGTCCCTTTCCTAGCTACTGTGATCTGCACTCAATTAATTTCAGTCTTGAACTCTGATATTTTTGAATTATAGCTTCTATGGCCTCCTGGTTCACTTAATCTAGATCTCATAATTACAGTGGAAAGTGCATTTAGACTTCACAGATAACATCTAGCAAGAGTCTATTGTTGTCACCCTGCCTCTATTCCGGATCCCTGGCATTATTGTGTAAGTTTGCTTTAGAAGAAAAATGGAGCATGGAAGATTTAGAGGTACTTCCTCCCTTTGACTCTTCTTGGCAAAGTTCCAGAAATATCACAACATTTCTGATAGTTCTTAAGGAAGCAGAGAAATAAAACAAGATGAGTTCAGTCAGGCACAGTTATTTATCACTAGTTCAGATATTGCTTTGTAGAAGTTAGGTCCCTAGAGGACATAGTCAACTGTACCCAGAAGTATTTTCTGTAGGATTCTGATGTTAAGAATGTATATCTCAGGGAGACAATATTAATTTGTTTGAGATGTTTCTGCTTTTAGGAGTTATGAAGACATACATTGATTTAGTCTCCCTTTGATGTTTGAAATTTGAAAATGAAAGTTCTATTTTTACTCTGGGAGTTATGTAGCTAGCTGTATTTTATATCATGACTACCTTCCTGTTCCAGATTTACCACATCAACATGGAAAAGACAACTTGAAGTAGATTTTAATCTTTTTTCTTCAGTGCTTTGAACAAAAAGAGAAGGGAAGCGTCTTGTTTTTATAAAGCCATTTAGAGGAATTGTTTAAGGATCTGGAAAACTGTCATGTTTAATTATCATACTGGATTTGTTTCATGTTTTTACATGTTTTTATTAGTGGAAGTAATACACTGCCAAGTTTCTAGAATAAAAGCTATCACACACAAAAAGAAGGTTTTGTGATAAGGTGATGTAAGAAAACATTTTGAATTGGAAACAATTTTATAGTGATAGTATGAATCAAAAAACATATTTTGAAAGTTTTATTTCAGGTTGCAAGAAAAACCCACAGAGTGAATAAAAAAAAGTCTGTGTAAAATCTTCTGGCTACTCTGAAGACTCTAGTTGGGCTGTAGTTTTACGGCTTGCAAGAGAGCAGCTCTTTTTCCATCCCAAACTAACCTAGGTGCTACCATGGCAACACTTGTCACATCCCTGCTGCTATTGTTCTAGACTGGTTAGGATGATGGGTTGGTGGGCCAGTTGGAGCAAAAAGTACAGCCAGACAAAAGAAAGCTGCTTGTAGCAGCATGATTGCCAGCTTTTCTTGCAAGTTGTTGGATTTCTTTTTAATGCTGCTAGAAAGTTAAAATTCATATGAGTATATATGTATGTATGTATGCATGCATGTATGCATGTGTGCTTCAGGATAGTCTTGACTCCTGGCAACTGCCTGAACCAGGGTGGGTTCCTGCCAGTTCTAACCTCTTCTATAGAATAGGCTCCACAAATCTACAGTGCCATTTAGAACCGGTTCCAGCTCCCTCCCCCCACCCGTTTGCTCACCATCAAGATGAAGAGCGAGAGGAGGAATTCTGGGAGTTGAAGTCCACAAGTCTTAAAGCTGTCAAGTTTGAACACCCCTGGGTTTTTTTTCTAAAGGGTTAGGGGTGCCAGGGTCTTGTAACTTGACAGATTTAAGACTTGCATGCTTCAAATGCCAGAGTTTCTGAGGCAGCATTTTGGTTGCTAAGCAAGAATGTTGTTAAGTGAGTTTCACCACATTTTACAAGCCATGCCCACCCAGTCACATGGCCAGCAAGCCACTCCCTCCTGGTCACATGCCTGGCAAGCCACTCCCACAAAGCAGGCTACACCTACAGAAGAGGTTCTAAAAACTCGAAAAACCTAAAAATTTGAAACCCACCAATGGCCTGAACGTATCTCAGGCAGTTTTCTTGGCAAGATTTTGTATAGGCTTCTTCTTCCTAGGACTCAGAGGGATTGACTGGCCTAAGGTCACCCAGCTAGCTTTGTGCCTCAGGCAGGAATAAAATTCATGTAAAACTAGCTTTGTGCCTTAACCAGGCTACACCAAACTGGCTCTCCTGTTGCTATTGTGCTGTGTTGTGTTGTGCCGTGCTTTACTTAGCAGATATTGCAAACATGTCCCTACATTCTACTTTATTTCACATAGAAGGCTTGCTAATAACTGCAGTGGTTTTGTAAAGATGATGCATTTTGGTTTTGTTGGTTTGTGTACCCTTTTCCATATTCTTGCAGTGTGTGTGTGCACTTAGGAAACAGCAGCAGTGCCTCCCACCCTCGCTTTCCCCTTATTATTTTGTTTACAGCCAGCAGCCATCCCTATGTGAAAAAAAAATGATCAGGGGAAAGAACAAAACTGTTTTTGCTGGGCTTGTACATGGCAGGCAAGCAGCAAAGCAAAACAATCCGTGCCTATACAAAATTGGTCAAGGAGCTGGATTTCTTTTTTTAAAAAAAGACATAAAAAGCATATATAAAAGATGTCTCGATTAAAAAGGAATGTTAGAAAAAAAATATCTGCTCCCTGTTATGGATTCCTCTCATTCTATCCTCAAGGAGGGAAACTAGTGAATTCTCAGCCTTAGGATGGGAATGAACAGTTGTCAGTCTGCTGGGAGTGATGTCAAACCCAGAACAAATGGCTGCTGATTCTGACAGTAAAGAGTTAAATTCTGGTCTTGGGAGAATCTCAATGGAGATCCGAGCAACTTCAGTAGAGAAGATGGCATCAAATTTCCTAATTAAGCAATCCCAGAAGCATTGACACTATAAAAACATCCTCCATATATTCTCCTATCCTTGGATATCTCTTTTACTTCCTGATTTGTGTTCCTGTGTTTTCACTTTCCAAGTTGATCCAGTTCTTTGTCCTGTGAATGGATCTGTGGTTTAATATTGATGTGGCTTCTGTGGCTTTCTCTAGCATTAGACACAAAGTTTGCTTCTCAGATCCCTTTTCGCTGCCCTGAAACTGTTTCCAGTCCATATTCATTATTATCTCAGTAAGAATTTTGTTGTGCTCTGAACAGATCTCTGCCTCATTTATGATTCTTTGAAATAGATTACCTCTTCTCTCAGCTACTCTAGGTAATTTATGATAACTCAATTAAAGCTGACAGAATTGTAAAGCACCTTTTTCTTTACCTGCTTTTAGGCAAAGCTTTGCATAGGACATTGCCCTTGTCCTGTAATCGAATTAATGATTAAGAGGATTTATTTAAAGAAATTGAGATTCTTTCAATTCTTTCTGTTTGGAGGTAGAACATTTTTAATATCATATTCTAAACAAAACAGATTTTTCAGGTCGATACAAGATAATTGTCTTGCAATTGTTTTCTATAGGGATTTATTTTATTGTTTTCAAAAATATTTTAAAATTCATGCCCTCAGCCAGTTTTATGCAATTTTGATGTTAGATAGCAGTACTATCTATGCTTATGATACTGGATTGAAAAAAAACAAACAAAGGCATAACAGCTGTTTTGAAATTCTGTTTCCTAGGTCTAGAAACTCAAAACGTGTTGAGATTTGTTTAGAATACTGAAGCTTTTTTTTGTTATGACGAGAGAAAAAAATAAGCGAAAAGTTTAAATGACCCTATTTTATTCTAAGATTGAAATAAAACAAAACATTATGTTGCATTCAGCCTCTCCCATAAATTGAATTAAGCTCACCTGAGATATACTTAATAAGAGTATATTTATATCAATAGTTCTCAAAGAGGAGGATAATGTAGAGTGAGTTAAATTGAAAAATTTTCAGTTTGCCTAGAAATAGGCAATGAAATCTGAGCAAAAGCTCAAAAAGTTATATAGAGCTGAAGTCTTAACATTATAAGTTAAACATGAAATGAACTGCAGTACCCTATCATGAACCATGGTGGCACAGCAATTAGAATGCAGTACTGCAGGCTACTTCTGCTGACTACCGGCTGACTGCAATTATTAGTTCGAGTCTCCCTGGCTCAAGGTTGACCCATCCTTCCATCCTTCTGAAGTGGGTAAAATGAGGACCCAGATTATTGGGGAAAATATGCTGACTCTGTAAACCGCTTAGAGAGGCCTGTAAAGCACTATGAAGGGGTATATAAGTCTTAAGTGCTATTGCTAATAAATAATACTTGAGGTGATTAAATTAAATAAATAGTGCAATATTTAATGGAATTTCCAAACCAAAGCCAAATAGAATAGCCACATTTTTATCACATTTCCAATGTCTAAAAGTATAGAAGACATCTGGACTTCAGGACTTAGACCAGTGATGGCGAACCTATGACACGCGTGTCAGTGCTGACACGCGTAGCCATTTGGGGTGACATGCACAGGATTTCATGCGATTCATTCTCGGCTCCTGCACGGCCGCCGAGGATGAAAGAATCTGTGCTGGAGGAACGGGAGGGGCAGGACGTGTGATCTCCCCCGCCCACACTCACTTACTGTATCGCCGCCGCCCCTTTCTGAGCGCAGGGGCTGCTGGTAAGGCGTGCGTGCCGTGCGCACACACGTCATCAGCGCAGTGAGGGAGGACCCGCAGGAGAGGAGCGTGGGAACAGTGATTAGAACAGTGCGCGCCTCTCTCCAGTCAGGCCGGCACAGAGAGTCTACTCCTGTACTGGGACTGTCGGTTACGACCGCACCACAGCAGGGAACAGTGGAGTGCCAACGGGAACTGTGAGCGCCATTAGCAGCCCTCGCGTCACTAGGAATATTCATAGCAGGGGCGGGCTGGAGCGGCATGTTGATGAGGACGTGGAGCTGGAAGCAGCCGACTCCACAGCCCTGGTTCAC
The DNA here is from genome assembly GCF_051295495.1 of Thamnophis sirtalis. Lineage (NCBI taxonomy): Eukaryota > Metazoa > Chordata > Lepidosauria > Squamata > Natricidae > Thamnophis > Thamnophis sirtalis. The sequence goes on from NW_028261383.1 coordinate 95,542,373, forward strand.
GGCACCCCAAACAAGTTCAATAATATCAAGGGCAACATACGAAATCGACTGATGAACAAAGAAGTTACTAAGCAGGTATGTTAAATAATTTGTTTTTGGTTTATTAAATACAATTATATATTGCAATTATACATTTTTGTAGTTTAAACTATAAATTGCGCAAAATTATGTTTTTGTCGAAGTGACACACAACGCGAGTTATGCTCGATTTTTTGCCGATTTTTGACACACCACGCCAAAAAGGTTGCCCATCACTGACTTAGACTATTTCAGAATAATGGAGGTATGACAAAAAAAGCCTTATCCTGAGCTTATGTCCCTGTAAAATCTCCTGGGGAAGGGACTCAAAGCAATAATTCCCAGTCTAATACCATATAGCAGTCTGACTGTATTTGGCAGATAGTCCCTTAGGTGACATGGATCCAAGCCATATTTGATTCTCACTGGCTCAGCCTTCCATCCTTCCAAGGTGAGTAAAATGAGGACCCAGATTATTGGGGGCAATATGCTGACTCTAACCGCTTAGAGAGGCCTGTGAAACACTGTCAAGTGGTCTATTAAGTCTAAGTATTATTGCTATTGCTATTGCTATAATCCTATGATAGCTTTCAGTGTAGTTTTTCACATAAAGACTGTGACTGTATACTACAGGGATGTCAAACTCACAACCCACAGGCCGGATGCATCATGTGCTGGCCACGCCCACCCTGGTTTAGCAAAGGGGGAGGGGTCCTGATACATCACATGATGACAACATAACAACGTGAGTTTGACGCCCCTGATATACTGCTATGTGTACCTCTGAGCTGATGGAATAGGGATGTTCACAGTGTATTGATTTCTAGACAAGACTCTAGATTAGAGTCTTTACTTGCTTTCAATTGTGTGATAATTATTAGGGGAGGCATAATTAAATTTGATTAATTATGGGGACATAATTAACTTTCGTTGTTTGAATGGCATACTAGTCAAAATATGTCAAAACTGGCTACTTCTGTCCTGAACTTTAGCAGTTGGTGAATACATGGAACAAAGCTATGGCATAGGTTTAATAGTTAATGAAATGTCTAAAATATACCGTATTTTTGGAGTATAAGATGCACATTGCCTCCCACAAAAGAGGGTGAAAATTTGGGTGCTGCTTATATACCAAATGTAGTCCCACCCACCCCCACCAGAGGCCAAAAACGTGAGGCATGGAGGCAGCGATGGTCTGTGGCAATCCCTGCAGCCTGGAACAGCTGATTGGGGGGTATTCTGGCAGTCCAATCCACCCGCCAATCAGCTGTGCTGAATCAGGCTGCAATAAGTGCTGAAGCTGACCTGCCTGGTCAGAGTTTGCAGCAGCAATCGCATTCAGAAAGCACAGCAACTGATTCAGCAGGATTCAAAATAATAATAAATACAATACATTACCAAAAGCAGGTTTTCCAAGATAGCAGTAAATAGAAGCAAAACACAAGCATATTCACTTTCAGTTCTTGGCTAAGCCAGGCTCCTTCCTATTTCTTTGTTGCTCACACATCAAATTTCAGAGTCCAAATAGCCCTCATCGGCTGACTTAGTTGCTATGTCTATTCATTGGCTGACGTTGTTTATCATGTGTCAGCTGAATACCATGGATGTTGGTAGGCAGAAGGATTTTTCTTCTTCTTATTTTCTTCTCCAAAAACTAAGGTGCATGTTATAATCCAGAGCATTTTATACTCCAGGGTGTTTTATAATCTGAAAAATATGGTATGCGAAGAAAAAATTCATATCACCAGGTACAAGCTCATAAGACATTTGCAAAATCTCTCTGTTACTTTATAATCTGACTCCACCCTTGAGATATAAGATAGGTATTTTTTATTTCCATCATCTATCTTCAGGGTGGGTGGGTCACACCATCTGGCATCTACCAAAACTACTTTTTAAAATTCTCATCACTTTTGTCTAGGGAGATTCTCAATCTTTCCCCATCATTCAGTCAGAACTGAAGAGGCTTCTTGGATGAGAATCTAAACATTTTCAAGGAAGAAAAACAAGAAAGTCCAGTTGCCTGTCATAACTTTTGTTACGTTTTTGACAGTTTAAAAATGCAGAGGTTGAACTATGCTCTGTTAGTAATATAATCTAACGGTTGGATTGGCAATATATAAATCATGTAACAATGCTATACCTGTTTCTTTAAACCATACTGTAAAATGTGATTGGTTGCTGTTTTCCTCAATCGGCCATAAGAGGGAGCCAGAATGACTGTCAGCTCTGCTCTGTTTCGTTAGATGTTGGGCTGATCTGATCTGAGTGTTTTGGAAGCTGGGTGTTAGAAAATGCCGTGAGCTATTGTAAGTTTTGCAACTGCTAGCAAACTTTGAGTGCTGAACTGATTATATGATACTGGACTATGCTATTTGGCTTATCCCTTAACTGAAAGACATTGATGACTGACTGTCTTATCTGTGTATGAATTGGACTATTTGATGGACTCTGATACCTCTATTTCCCCGAAAGTAAAAGCCTATTTAAACTGCAGTGTCTCTGTATGCTGGTTGTGTGTTCTCCAACACAACTCTCACAACGCTTCGCTGAACATACTTGCTCTCCCAATGTGGAGCTTACCTAACATGCTCTATATTGCAATCCACATGTTGCACTATGTAACTTAAGAGTTATATGCCTCAAGGTTTCAGCATGCCTGCCCCTATACTTTATATTTTTTAAAAATAAAAAAAGACTATAAAAATCCTTTTAAATGTTAAATATCCAAAATGTTAACATTCAGCAGCGAAGTAGATACAGTAAATTGAAGTTCTATTCAAATTATGAGGGAGAACATGATTAAAAAAGAAAATGTTATTAGAAAAGATTTAATGCTCCAAGGAGATCCTACGATACCACTGCTCTGCCAATAAATGAGCATTCTCACAGGATCTATATAAAGATACCAGAGAAAGTTTTAAATTAATTAAATATCAGAAAAGATTATAAAGAGAATTTATTTTTTCATGCACATCTTGTGGCCCTACATAAAAGCCGGAAATAAATCCAATTACTGAACTTGTTCAGAGAAATAAAAACAACAGGAAATGTTAGCACAGCACAGTCAAAGAAATTATTATTAGCACAGATTTCTGCCTAAACCTATTATCTATTTCTTAGAACTAAGATATCCCTGAAACAGATATCCTTTTTTCTTTATTTATTGGGTATTCTTCAGTTCCCTGCCAAGTTTAAAGTTTAACCAGAAGATAAATCTTTTCCCAGCTCACAGCTTCTTTTTCCATTCCCTTCCCTAGTTCTGTTTTTTTTTCTCTGTCTGTCTTTTTTTTTTTAAGGATTTAAAGTTTCTATGTCCATCAGGTGCTGGGTAGCATGTCTCTCTGGCTACAAGACCAAAAAAGAAAAAGGCAAAAACAACAGGCACTGTGGATTTTAAGTCTGTGGTCTGTACTGCAGGAGATGTTGATTAGAATTGTCTCAGTTCTGGAATGGAACTATTGTACATTCACAATGTCCATGTCATGGTCCAGTGAATAGTAATAGCGAAACATAATTTGGAGATCAAAGGAGGAATCTTTTCTAGCAATAACATCCTTCCCATTGGCAGGCAAATTCTATTGGATTTTATCCTGTTTTCCTTGCCCCATTACTCTACCAATCTTTCTTCCAGCAATATCCCCTCCCATCTTTCCAACTAACCCTTTCCCTTCTATTCAAAGTCATCTTTTCATTCCCAATTAACTCAGTGGTGGCAATTCAAAAAAAGCAGGTGGAATTTATCTCTACTTCCTCTCCTGTTCTTTGTCTTTTGGAGTGGAATACAGTGCAGATGACTGCCAACAGATTAGTAACAATGAGTTATTCATAAGAGCTTTCATGATGGTATTGGTGCAAAATAGAGAGAAGATAATATTCAAAAAAAATATTTGTGTCGAGTTTGCTAGGTGTCAAATAAAGGAGGAAAGTATTTAGAAATCAATGTCATATTTGAGATAAGAATTACAGCCTTAAAGCTCAGACATTCAAGTTCAGAAATGAAGTCTTGGAAACATCCCAAAAAATTGTTCCGGAAACAATTATCAGAAGAAAAATATTGTGTAGTAAGTATCAGTGTTTAGCTCTATAATCTGTTTAATTCAGTTGGAACAGAAATACAGCTTTCCAAAAATCATTTTTTCTTATTGTTTAGTTAGTATTATTTATGCTGTCTTCCAGTTTTTATATAGGATAGCAAAGTGTGCATTTTTATGTCTGCTATAGAAATGTGTGCACCACATTTCTATAGCAGACATAAGCCAGTTGAGCACTATCATTGTTCAGATGCATAAAAAGAAGTTGGTTTTGCTTTTTTAAACATTGGCAAGTGCATTAAAAATAGTTGCCCAGCAGTCTTTGCCATCTAATTAATAAATTTTGTTCAGTGATATCACCAATTCGAAGTATAATCTAATGTTTCTCAAAGTAGTAGCCTTAGACTTCTTTCAGCCTATTAACTTTTGTTACACTGCTATTCTTTGCAGGAAAAATGCAGCTGGCCTTGTGGATTTGATGAGCAATATTATTCTCCCCCCCCCCCCGCCACTACATTTGGTTTCTGAAATTTCCATTTTTCTGTATTTGCAGATGAAATTGTGAGAGTATATTTTAACATGCTCTATTGTTGTTTCCATTTTGGTATGAATTATTACAAAAACTTTAAACAAAAGATGTGGCTTTGAAACACATCCACACCTGTTCCTAAATTGAGATACCAGTATCAATGTTAATGCCATAATGCCACTAATAGCAACTACCAAAGAAGATATTCTAAAGCATATTTGTACTTTAGTTGCCTTCTCATGAGCTAATTGTCTATGGGGATTCTCAGTCATCCTGGTCATGATTATCCCAAAGGTGCTTTTTTAAGGGCAACTGGACTTTCTTGTTCTTTTCTTTGAAGATGTTTCGCTTCTCATCCAAGAAGCTTCTTCAATCAGAGCTGAAGAAGCTTCTTGGATGAGAAGTGAAAAATCCTCAAAGAAAAGAACAAGAAAAAAGTCCACTTGCCTCCTGAAAAAGCACCTTTGGGTCATGACCTAATCCTTGAACATACTTCCTAAATTAAACAGAAAAGATTATAATTCTTTTTTTAACCCAATTTTACCTATATTATAATTATTATCAACAACACTGAAATATAAATATTATGAAATGAACTGGCAGTGGTGGTCCCAGTGTTACTGGCACACTAGGTGCTACCAAAAAGCCTTGGATAACACTTAGAAAATCTGTACATGGAAAGAAAAATCCATCTATCAATTATAATGCCACAGGGCTTGGATTTGTGCATGCCACTAGATTATGACATCCTATGTTCTTGGGAAGACTCCAATGAGTTTCAAGGCCAACATCAGCTAAAGAACTGGGAGTTGTGATTTCACAATTTTATGTATATAATAATACTAAAAATAATAATACATTTTTATACCACTAGACTCCCAGAAACTCTCATTGTTAGCACGGCTATGAGAGTTCTGCCTGGAAATGATGCAAATTATAATTCAGTAATTCAGTTTGGTTCCCTTTTTATTGCATAATTTGCAAAGCAGCTTGAAGTTAGGGAATCCCTAGGTAGATAACTGCCCAGACACCAAATGGGAATCTATCACCCTCTGAGACAATCTGTCCAACTTCTGAATGAGCCACCATTATTTTGCTTCCCTTACTAAGTAGCTTATATGTATTTCCTGGTCATAGATTTTATTATTTTATTTTTGTTTCAAATATAACAAAGTATTTGTGGTATTTGGTTTTCAAATATGCAAATCGATACTTTAGCTTGCAATCTCAATATGATGACTGGCATACATCAAACAACCTTTGTAGGTAGGCTGGTGAAATATAAACCTGCCTTTTTCCACATTGGACCTAATAATGAAGAACAGCTAATAATAAATTAGAACATGGAATAATCATAATTAAGTGGCTTGGAAACAATGCAGTAATTTGGAAAGCTCATGGCCCAACTGAGATAGACTTTAAATATGCTCAAATGACTGCTTTTGAATAAAGCTATTCCGATTAAATTTGACTGAAGGTCATTAAAATTAACCAAGTCACTTTTGACTTTAATTTTATATCAATCTCTGGTGAAATGAAGAGGGAATTTTTTTGGCAGATGGGATGTTCTGGCTGAAGAAATAATAATGCTGTCTTCCAATGCTAATCAATGTGGGCAGGTCAATTAGCAATACAAATGTGTCAGAAAGAAGGAAAACATGTATTCAGTCACAATGATTTCATCTTGTCAACATAGTGTGAATTAATAACATATCATTAACTTGAAGTTAAAGTCTGAGTAAATTATAACTCACTGCTCATTAGAATTCTCAAAAATGGCATTCATTTCTGATAGCTTGGGCCAGGCAACAGAATATTTATAGGAACTCAAAAGCTCATTCGACTAGTATGTGATGACTTCCAATACGTTTTAAAAGAAAAAAAATTCTTAATTGTGGCCACTTGTAACACAGTGAAGTAATCTATAGTTACAATATATTCCAGTTTATTTTTTAAAAAGCAATGAATATGAACACATTCAAATATAGTGTTACATATATAGTTTCTACAGAACACTTTACATCTATTTCTTTTTTCTTTAATTACTTACTTACCCACTTACTTTACTTACTTTACTTACTTTACTTACTTTATTTACTTACTTACTTACTTCTGCAATTTCCTTCCCCAATTAGTAATATTTACTGTCAATTGATCATTTACCATCAGGTTGTTATCTACTCTTAGTGACCACTTGGGTAGATTTTCTCCATGATCTTCTGATCATAACTTGCTCCTTTAGATTTTTCAATGGTGCACTCATCACCATTGTAATCCATCCAAGTGATCCTCTTCATCCCTTTCCTTCGACTCTTCCCAACACTGGAGTCTTCTCTATAATGTATTCTAAAGAAGCATAATTTGAACCTGGTCACTAGTGCCTCAAATGATATTTCTGAATTAATTAGTTTGATGATCCATCTTTCAGTTTTCATGGCTCTCCATGGTATTCTCAAGAGTTTTCTGTAATACCGAAATTTTCAATACTTTCCCTACCTCTGATGATTTTGTAAAAGGATGTGCAAGGTCTTATTTCATAAACAAAATATCAGAAATAATAGGCCCAATGAGTAATTTCTCTTTTCTTGAAAGCCTGTGCTGAACAACTGGCCCCATCTTCACCTGGATCTTTAATAAATCACTGGAGATATGTTATGTCCCCTCTACCATCATCCTAAGAAACCCCCCATCAGGGAGCTGAATGATTTCAGACTGGTTGTGCTGTCATCTATAGTTACAAAGATCTTTGACAGGTCATTGCTGGCCCACTGAAAGTCATCACTGAAACCCTTTGCAGTTTGCCTACCAAACAAATGGCTTGGTAGATGATGCTGTCAATATGACATTGCAGTGCATCTTGCAACATTTTGAATCCCTGGGGACCTATGCATGGGTTCTTTTTGTGACTTCAGCTCTGTATTTAATACCTTCATTCCAGAAATTCTTCACTCTAAACCAATTCAACTAGCTGTGTCCGCCCATACTTGTAGGTGAATTACTAGGAAGCAACAGATGAAGCTAGGAAAAATTACCCAGCCAATTAGCACAAGTGCCACTCAGGGCTCTGTACTCTCTCCATTGCCCTTCTCTCTATGTACTAGTTACTGCATCTGTAGGGATCCCTCTGTTAAAGTACTGAAGTTTGCATAAGGCCTCTTTCAAGAATGATGGCCTCATTCGAGACAATGATGACATATAGATCAGTGGTGGGTTCCAGATCCTGTTGCAACTGGATGGGGGCCAGGCATCCACCACATGCACATGTGCAGAATACACGCAGTGCGTGCATTTGTACTTACTGCCCCAAATGCTCCAGCTGCTCGGCGGAGAGTCACGCAGGCACCGTACGCTCCGTGCGCGTGTGTGAAAGCCCCAATCGGCTCAAATACAGGTAAGGAGGGTGGGCAGGTGGGCCCTTCGGAACACCATATCGGAACAGTACCTGGTGCTCCCAGCAGGCACCGGTACTTCTGTACTAGAGCATACCGATCATATCCTACTACTGATATGGATGTAAGGTTGAACAACTGGCTCTGTGGTACAGCCGGAACAATGTAGAGCGGAAAATGCTTAAAACTGTAGAGATGAGAGTAGATTTTAGAAGTAGCCCTTCTAGTCTACAATCTCTTACTATATTCAACAGTATAGTATCAGCAGTAGAACATCTTCCTTCAATGAGATTTTCTGGGATTCCGATTTTTCTAAGCATTTTCCATGGTTTGACATAATCAACAGCATAAAAGGGCCTTTTTCTAATCAATGAAGCATGTGCTATCTTCTTTTTGGTATTCTTGAGCTTTCTCAATTCTGCAGCATGCATCAGTAATGTTCCTTGTGTCATGAACACCTGGAATCTCATTTTCCTTGTAGAGCTCTAATCTGTGTTAGATGATCTTAAAGATTAGAAATGGAGCAAAATATTTATAGTTCGGGTGGTAGATGTTAGTCGTGTTTTGTTCTCTGAGCTTTTTGTTTAGTTTCCAAACACTTTGTCATAAGGCCTGGATTGTGACAGGATCTTAAAAGGTTATTTGTTACCATGTGAAATTAGGATATTGTATGATTGTTTTGCACATTCTAAAATTCTCCTTTTTGGTACTGGAATGGCTTATTACCTGCCATGAATTTATGCAACATTGTTTTACACATGACTGCTTTCAAGTTATATTCATTAAGCTAAATGGTCTTCTTCCCAAGTAAATGCCTAACAGCTCCCAGTTTCTCATAGCTGCAATTTTTGGTTCCAGAGAAGAAAGTATTTATTTATTAATTATTGGTTTGTCCCCCCCACACACACACTGTATGCAATTGCTGTAACTAAGCTTCAAAGACATCTTAGAAATAAAGGTGCATTAGTCCCCCAACCTAGGTTGGAACAATGTTGAAAAATTACACTCAAGAATCCTGAGGGGAGAAAAAAAATGAAGTTTTCTTCAAAATCATTGAAGCAATTATCTCTGAGCCATATTTGCCTCAAAATGTACTCTGCAACAGAATTATTAAACAGCCTATTTATTGAATGCCTCCTAGAAGAATGAATTATAATGATTTTAGTGGTGTTAACCCTATTCTCCATTGACAAGACCAGGGAGAAGAACTTTCTCTGAAACTTGAATGCACGAGTGCTACAAATTGCTTTAGAAGTGCTTGGCTTTAGTGGTGTTTGAAACTCATACACTGGAATGTCATTAACTCTTATCTATAACACTTAATGTTGCTTGAAGGCATAAAACAGGGGGCAAATATACTTACCAGTATGCAGTAAAAATATAAATAAAGCAGAGCCAAGCAAAATAATTGCTGAGAATTCATTGATTTTACAAGTGCCGTGAGTTATTTCCTTCCTATCTCCATACCCAAAATTCAGTATTACTCTTTAGTGCCACTTTGACTGATCTTCAAAATAGTTTATTTTCCAAATTATTCTGATAAAAGAATAAAAGGAGAACAATTTATGCTATGTACAAATTCTTAATAGCGTTTTCAGCAAAACCTGGTTGAAATTCTGACCGGGAAGATTTCGTTTCAGTGCCTCTACCTGGCCAGAGGACTGGATTTGTTTATCCAGTCTGTTTCATGCTCCATAATTTTACAACTTTGATGCATGAATAGAAAATTCTGACTTTCCTCTAGCAACCATAAAGTCACAGACACTACCATTCATCATCCAGATCCAATATTAATGAACGCCTAGGAAATATTTATGGAACTGTGGATTTGTGTGAAACACATTTGTCATTGCTGGTTACTGTGTTGTCTTTTTGTCCTTAAAAAAGGCTGATTCTTTTATTTATCTTTTAGCATGTAGTAGAGAGAATATGTGTTCCAATTCTAATAACAATCCAGGTGTTAAAGCTAATGAAAACTGTGATGCTGTTTTTCTTAGAGAAAAAACTAAAGGTTTTATTAAAATAATTTGGGAAAACATAAAACTCCTTCCTGATATTGGCTATCTAAATATTACTATTTTTTCCCCATAAACTCTAGAGATTGAAGTGAATAAAAGAGATCATGACTAGTGGAATGAATTGTGTTTGCAAGCTAATCACTGTTATGTGCATTTTATTATTGTTATTATTTGATATTATCATATCAAATACATTGAAACATTTTGTAAATGTTTCCAACACATGACTAGCTGAATCAGACATCCAAGAAAGTAAGTTGGAATAATCTTTAAACTGTGCATCTTTATGTATATATAAACATAAAATATTATTACAGTTCAGAATGATTACATCTAACCTGTAGTGAGGAACGTAAAAGTGTTTAATTGTATAATTTTTAGAATAGATTGCTCTATTTTAAACAGAGTTTCAAGTCCTTACATTTTCTTCACATGGTTTTTATTAAGAGACATGATCTTTTCACCCATGATTTTGGTTACTTACAAAATTGTTTCTTGTTATGGCATGAGTCACAGTATTTTGTTAAATGCAGTATTGTGATATATGACACCACATAGATTAATTGCTACCAAATGAATTAGGCCAAAAATGGTAATGGCTTTAAGTAGTTTTAGCACAGTAGGATTTATTTATTTTTACTTTCCGTTCAAATCAGGAATAGAACAATCCATGCTTGACAGATCCCTTGTTTATCCCACAACCCCACTAACATTGAAAAGTAAAATGTTGAAAATTGAAGGAACAATTTTCCAGTTTTTCAAAAAGAGAAAGAGTTGTGTCAGTCTTCTGATGGACTGAAGGCAACTCTATTAATGTTAAAGCCAACACACTAAAAATTTAATTAATAATTAATAAGACAATTCTAACCCATATTTTACTCTTGAACAGTAAAAAGAGAGAGAGCTTCTTCTTTGGGAATTAAAAGTGGTGTGGACGTAGCTCACTCTGTACAAATTAAGCCACCCCCACCAATGTTCCCCCTATGCTGCGCGGCTGCATGCCCACGCACCTGGCAACAAAACACCACACAGCAGTTTCAAACTGCTATGCAGTGGTTTTTGTGAGACGCCTTCCACGATAATAGGAGAGGAGAGCCAGCCTGGAGACAGCAATCAGTTCTAGGTCCACAAGGCAGAAAGTAGCTGAGAGAAGGGGTGTAGGCGTTGGGAGAAGGCATGGGAAGAGAGAGAGAGAGAGGGAGGGAGGGAGGGAGGGAGGGAGGGAGGGAGGGAGGGAGGGAGAGGGAGAGGGAGAGGGAGAGGGACAGAGAGAGAGAGAGAGAGAGAGAGAGAGAGAGAGAGAGAGAGAGAGAGAGAGAGAGAGAGAGAGGGACTTAGTGACTTATAAATAGACTAATGTTCTGAAAACCTGACCTAAATTACTATATATTTTAAATAGCTGTAAAGCTATGCAGAAAAAGTTGTTCTCAAGGTATTGTGATAAATTCAATAAAAAGAAGGGAATTCTTGATTAATTTAAGGAGAAATGAGAGTATTGGATAGTAAATGGACAAATAAAATTACCAATCAAAGAGAATATTTGCACCTCTGGGTTGAAATGCGATGTTCTCTCTTACTCTTTCCTCTTCCTCTCTTCTCTCTCTGTCTCACTAATTCTCTTTCTCTTTGTCTCTCTTCTCTTTCTCTCTCCTTCTTTTCCATTCTTCCATCACTTTCTCTCTCCTTTTCCCTTCTTTCTCCTCTTTGTCCCTTTCTGTCTCTCTCATCCTCTTTCTCTTTGTCTCTCTTCTCTTTCTCTCTCCTTCTTTTCCATTCTTCCGTCACTTTCTCTCTCCTTCTCCCTTCTCACTGTCTCTTTGTCTCTTTCTTTCTCTCTCACCCTCTTTCTCTCTCTTTCTCTCTCCTTCTTTCCCACTCTTCTGTCACTTTCTCTCTCCTCTGTCTCTTTCTGTCGCTCTTCCCTCTTTTCTTCCTCTCTTCCTCTCTCCCACTCTTTTATCACTTTCTCTCTACCGGTCAACCTGTTCCCATACTTATCTTTGACTGATCATGTTTGCAATAATTTACCTTTTCTAAATAGGCGCAGTTCTCTTACACACACATGCACAAAACCATTTTTCTCCATTCCAATTTGGATCCTATAAATCAATTGCTCTGTGAAACATCTGTGAAAAAACTTCAGGTGCTCAGGCATGAAAATGTGCCACTCAAACATTATACTTTTCCACACACACTGAAAAAAAATTAGAGGGAACATTGACCCCCACCCTCAGCAACAACACTGTGGTGGAAGAGGGAGAGGTTAGGGAGACTTTTACTGCACCTCACCAATGAGATTGTTGCTGCCTTTAACTAATGTAATGTAGGAGATTCAGGGCAGCAATGATGGATTCTCTACCAACCTTTCACATTCTATCTGTTGACCACTTCTGATAAAAAACAGTCACTAATCGCTGTCCTAACTGATTGTGGCAGGGCAAAATTGTAATGCTTGGAATAATCTCATGCCCCTCTTATGGTCTATCATCCAGTTTGCCAGAATATTTTTTATAAACTGGTGTGTTGATTAGAGTGTAGATCTCACAAACTCTGGATAATATGGAAGATTAAGAGGGTGAGAGTGGTGGCAGACAGGCTGATGACATTAGCAATATGGTGCCATAGAAAATCATTTCCCAGATACCTAAAATTAATATTGCTGCTAGAATTCCTTAAAAACAGGCCAAATCAAGCTTGAAAAGTATCTTCATGTCTTCCAACCAGCACTTATGAAAGAAGAGCAATATCAACCTCCTACAAGACTGATATTCCACTGTGAAAAGAAAGGAGAGGAAAGAAGAAATAAAATAAGAGATAAAAGAAAAGAAAGACCCCTCATTTTTTGGAAAACCTCTTTGTCCTATTTACCATCCAAAATTGGTGGATGATCTGTTCACCTTTCCAGAATTGTAGGTATAGATGGGTATCATTTGATGTTCCTGTCCTTCCTTGGAAAGAGGAAATGCTTCATCCAATCTTTATTCAAAGCTGCTGAATGATAGTGCCAATCACTATCCAAAATCTTGAATGAGATAGGATAGTGTTTCGTCTTCCCGTTTTAACACCAAAGTTTGAATGATCAACTTTTAATATTTTAACAATAAGTTGGAATTTCAATTATGGAAGTTGGGGGAAGAATGCATGCTATGTGGAGCCTTTTCTACCTTGCTATCCCACAACAAAAGCTCTGCTTCTGCAAGAATAAAATGTGAGCCAAATATTCCCTCTGCCAAGAAAGAAAATAGGCTGTGCAAGCCAGGAATCCAGCCTTTCTTACAGATAAAGCCAAAAAGGCCAAGGAGGACAGTGCATAAGTATCTTTTTCCATACTGAGCAAACTAAGCTTTCTGGAAAAGATGCTTGAAGGTCACTGCCCTATATTAACATAAATTGTCCGACTGAAAAATAAACTGTGTTATCTACTCTTCAGTTTTATAAACTAAAGAGTTGGATCTGCTCAGATGTCTTTAATTCACTATCTTCCTTTGAAGAGAGGAAAAACCTGTTATTGGTTAGCCATGAAATAGGAAAGAAAAAGCTGTGGAAAGGAATGATCATCTGCCAATCTGTTCTAGCATATGATTCTCCATTTCCAAAGCCAATTCTTCAATTTGAGCCAGCACATTTTCTATTTGAATGCATGAATTGTGTATCTCTTATGTTCAGGCAGCCTGACAAATGCCATAATAAAGAGACTGATATTTCAAATCAAGCCCAATTTTGTACCTTTTGCTGTGGTAAAAAGGACCCGCACATGTTCTTGCTATTTGAAGAATAGATTTTTTTTGGCGGGGGGGGGGGGGGAATAGTAAAACAACTTGTAGGCTTGAGGTGAGTTGAAGAACATTTGGGGGAAGATTGTCATTCACATTGCTCACTAGCTCATGTAATCATTTGTTAGAAAGGAACTTAGTCTACCTCATAATGATGATGATAAGCATGAGCTCAACTGTCTAATGAGTTACAGGTATTAAAGTACATTAATCAAATAGCACAAAGGAACTTAAAGAATGGAAAACAAAAAGCTGCTAAAAGGAATATAAGGAACTATCCAAATATTGCTATTGTTGCTGATGATAATGCTAAACTTTAACTATCAGAGAAAAGATGCAAAATATATTCAGATGCATGCTACAAGGAAGAGAAAGAACAAAGCAAAAACAAAATAATTGAGGTTTAATCTTTCTGTATTTCATGTTGTTATATTATCTTACTGCCTTTCTTTTGTCTCTGAATCATATAAACTGTAAACTTGTCTTTAACATATCTTGCTTATTTAATTGGAACCCAAGCTTAGAGTTCAGATGCTTCAGAACAGAAGGATTCTGATAGCTTGAAAAACAGTCTCGCAGATCTAAATGTGATTTCCCCTCTCCTCTTTTAGCTCAACTTCCATAAAATAAGATCTCATTCAAAGCATTATTCAAGCTGAATATTCAGTTCATAGAATTGTCTGACCTGGGGTCATCTGTGGCAGCATCTGTATTTCTAGCTGGCAGTTGTGCCTTTCACTGGTGAAGTATTGGTGGTTTTGCTCATCATACAATTACCATTTATTTATTTAATTATATTTCTGCAATTTATACAGCTGTCCAAATTGCAAGGATTCTCAGTGCTTATAACAAATTCAAATGAATAATAAAACAATGAACAAATTCAAATGAATAATAAAACAATGTGTATCAAAATAAAGAACAGCAATGCAATCCTGATTATTAATCTAAGTTAGAGTGGAAGAGGGGCAGAGATTGCAAGCTAGGATCCCAGAAGCCGCATCCCACTATAAAAATCTGTAATGGGAGGAAGTTTTGTCCTGCTAATTGTTGCCCTAGTATCTGCCAACAATGCCACAGGGATGCAAGGGTGAGAAGGAGGGAGGAAGAGGAGAAATCTAGAATATATCTAATAACACAATTACTTTATGTGGATGACCTTGATGTGACCTTGACTTTGAATCAGTTGTAGCTTCTCTTTGGTCTTCAAAGGCCACCTAGAATATTTTAATGCAATAATCTAAGCAGTAAATGACTTAAGGCATAAATGACTCTGAGCAGGAAGTTCCAGTGCAGGAATGAACATAATCAATATACATGATAAAGTTGTTCAAAGGCTGCCACTGCTCTTCCAAACTCCAAATTGTTCACTAGTTCCGCCTGGGGGAGAACCTCCAGAACTAATAAAAGAAAATCCCTGGCATCAGAAGTACTTAATACCCAGATAAATTACTAGGGTTAAGCCAAATATATTCTACTCCATGGCTTCCTGACTCAGAGAGAAACTTGTTCACATTACTTGATCAACCAAGACTATAAATACATCACTGGCTGTAATCAGCATGTTGATGACACTGTTGTTCAACCAGGAAAACATGTGGAGCCCATATCAATTTTTCCCACTTAACCACAACAGGTTGTGGAGGAGTAAAATAAGTTGCCATTAAAATTTAATAGCAAAGTAGGCTCCCACAGGAAAGCTGAAAAAATATTTTGCAGCAGTTTTTTTAACCCATATTATTTTTAGGTTACTGTATGATGTACATGTGTGTGAAAAAAGAGAGGGGAGGTTGTGTGTACTATCCCGCCACACTCATGTTAGGAGAGGAGAAAAAGTAAGAATGTGATAATACCGGCTCACAGTTTTCATTTTCACCAAAAGCATATTTTGGGGTAAATTAATGGGTTCTAGTTGCCCATTAAAACCTAAGCTTTTCACAAAATACTTTATATTTCAGCAAGGATAGCGCAGAACAACAAATTGCTGCTGAAAGAATTTATGTTTTCCAAGCACTGTGAGGGAATAGGGAAACACGAGGAGACATATGGATAATAAATAATATAATTGTCCTTGTTAATTAAATGGCCTGGGATCCTGTCAATATGAATCCTAATTCTAATACAGTGGAAGCAGTGCTAGTACTTAATCATTATGTGACTAAAGACCCAGTGAGCTGAAAATATATGGCTTCCCAGAATGAATGTTCTCTGAAAATAGTAGAGCTATAATGAATTTCATTCTATTTTATGGAATAAATCAGTTAGGCAGAGTTGGCAGTACAATTGGGGGCCCTTATTGAATAGTTGCCAGGCCTTACCCAGCATCAACCACTACCAACTAAAATTTAAGATGTTCACTAATTGAATTGGCCTGTTACTATATAGTCACTAGCACCTAGTGCTAGTGTGGGGTCCAAAGTCACTGGGTGCTGTTGCACCCCAATAGCTGCCAATCTTCTTTCTATTAAGGCTTATTAAATTTGATTGTGGCAATTGTACAGTGTTTCCTGGCATTCGTTTTGCTTTATTTTTTATTATTTTTTAATTTCATTATTTGAATCTCTATGGCTATCTGTTGTGGCCCAGCAGGAGCCATTGGAGCTACCACCAGACTCCGACAGCAAGGGGCCCTATGAGTTGGCTCTGGAGGATGTGGAGGACCCTGGACAGGGTTCCGACTCCGAGCAGGGCACAGAGAGGCTGGTTGGCCACCAGGAGGTGCCTGAGCCTTGGAGCAGTGGGGAGGAGACAAGGGAGTGTGATCCTGACATCATGCATTGGAGCAGTGGGGAGAAGACAAGGGAGTTGGTCCTGGCAACAGAGGGCTAATAGGTGTAAGGAACAGTTACGCAGTTACAGGAGATAATTGAACTCAGCTGGTGGTAATTAGGCTTCTCTCAAGACTATAAAAGGAATGACTTTCCACACGCTCGTCGCAGGAATCAACGTATTCACTAGAGCTGGAGAAGCTATTGTGGCTAACTTGGCAGGCTGGATTGCTGCCAAGGTTAGTCTGTGCTGGATTGCTGCCAACGTCTAGTCTGTGTGTTAATAAATCCTTGAAGTATCTTTGTCTCGGCGTGCTTTGGTGTAGGAAGAGTGGGGGTCAGAACAGCTATTCATCTTAAATTCATGACTCTGGGTGACTAACAGCAACTAAAACCTATGTGAAAAACAAGAAACAATATACATATCATACAAATACAACTAACAGCTGAAGTACAAAAACCACCAGAAACACTACCACACCTCCAGATTACTACCACGCCCAGTAACAGAACCAAGGATTTAAGGCCTTATGAAAAGCCAGTAGGGCTTCTTCCTTTCTTTACAGAAAACCTCTGGATTCCTAGCCAAACTATTTAAGCAGAACCTGGGAGCAGCAGAAGAGATTACAGTGACTTCTTGTCTGGCCTTTTATTTTCTACATCTCTCGCCTGGTTTCTCTTCTCTTAATGTAAGTCTTCTCTTAATGTTAACATTGACCAAACTGCAGAGGAACACATAGAAACAGACTGTATTTGTATACATAGCACTTTTGAAGTGGTTTTTTAAACTGATATTTAAACTAGTTCCCTGGCTTCTCGGCCTATAACACAAGAAACATATGTACAGCGTATGATTTGCCTTTTCATGAACACCTGAATTCTGCATTAAACAAAGTCCTAGCTAAATCCCAATATATCTAATGGTTCTTGTAGATTTTGTTATCAATTTTATTCCCCCACCCGGTGGTTTCAGAAAACTGGTTCTGCCCAGTGTTCAATGCCCAATAAACCACACACTGAGGTGGAGATTTACAAAAGCCTCATTCTGTGCAGAAGAAAGGCACAAGGGGGTCATTCCCAATAGGCCTGTGCAAAGGCCACTCCTGCAATAGTACAGTTTTTATGGATACTTTTCCATGAGCCCACCTTACCAAGGTTTGTTAATATTTTTCAGCTTGCCTTTGCAATATCTAGCAGTCATCAGCACGGTTGCCCCTAATTTCCAGTAACAAGTTATACATTGTGTCATAATTAGTACATTATCCCCCCCACAGTTCCCCTTTTCTTAAATGATTGCCTTTGACATATCTAATATGTATATACTGTATATTTTAGCACAATCATCTGTTCCTTGTTCTAATGACCCTCACATTTCCTGTGCACACAATTGCCTTGTTCCACACCGAAGCAAGCATGCTCCGAGGATTTTACTAGCTAAGCTTCTCATCCACTTCTCATCCACTAACAAATGTCTGCAAATACCAATTCTCTATAGAGAATATAGTTTTAGGGGAGTGGGTCTTGCCTTTTCCTCCCCCCCCCCTCCCCACTCCTGATTGAAAAGTGTACATGTAATACAAAAAAGTAGGAGAACATTTCCATTCCACTTCTTAGACCCCATGGTTTTTAATAAGGCTAACGTTCTGGGGAGGGAATGGGGGAATAAGGTCAATTCCTTAGAAATTTATAAGCTCATTTGTGACTATTGTTCTGGATGCAAGCAGAGTGTAATTGCCCATAGAGCCTGGGTAATTGAACATTCATCTGAGCAGCTAGTTGTTTAGCTGGGCAGTGGCAAATTGATAATGGTCTTTGCCTGTGGGAACACCTGCAGTTCTTTCTTTTCCAGGATGATGATATGTCCTTACTTATTCTGATTTACAAATAACGATCTACTCTCTACGTAATGTCCCCATTATTTCTTTCAGATACACAAGCACACGTACACCCAGAGAACAGCAAATTGTACACTTCTGTTTATAATGCTGTGATTGGGGAGGGGGGTCCTTTAAGGATATGTTCTTAACTAGAGGAAAGTGTTACAATAAAAGAGCAATCTAGCCAGTATTAAAGAAAAGATAAAGCAGGAAATAAGCCATTAAAAAGAGGATAGGTTCGGTTGAGATAGTGTGAGCATGGTACATATTTCCTTATTGCATTAGCAGAAGAGGGACAATATATTGTCTCTTTTATTAAAGGAAGATTCAAAGAAGACTTGTATCTTTTCTTTGTCCAATTCCCCAGATTCCAAGTGTAGCTATGGCCTATGTAAGCTGCCTCGAGGTATAAATCCATTTTTCTTACAGTTGCATAGTTCAATAAAACCATGGGCCTTTCAGATTTCATTGTTTTCAGAATATGTTAACCCTTATTGGGGTAGAAGTATAGTTTTTCCTTCCATTGCCGTGATCTTCAGGGGCAATCTTGTTCAAATATTGAAACTCTGTTTTGAGTTTTGTGCCTGAAAATCACAGAACAGTCAATACACTCTGCTGCTTTCTTTCCTTGCTGAAAGTCCACATTGGTAAGACAATTCCATTTTAAAACTTCTTTTTAAAATACCACTCACAGTAATAAATATTTGTTCTCATAACCACCCTTGTGTGAATGGAAGGAGATGACCGCACAGCTGCATATAAATCAAAGGATATGCTCCTTATAGGTATTTACTCTGTTCTGTCACTTCTATCTTGAAAGGCAGGATATAAATAGGATTTTTTTTTTCAAAACAACAGTGACTTCAGTATTGACGCTTAAGGACGGTTGTTGTTGCTGTTGCTGTTGCTGTAAAATAGTTTATTATTTGAACATATCAGTGGTGCAGTACTGATGGAGAGACCCTTAATCAGAGCTGTATGAATGCATCAGAGATAGGCTGTAATCTTAACCCATTTATTTTGGTGATCCACCTGTTCTGGAAGAATCCCACGTGCTTAATAACAACAATAAATCTTTTAGATGCTTAAAAAGAAAAGAGGTACCCTTGTGAATACAAATGGATAATGACAATAAAATGTTGTCTCCCTTTATAGAAAGTCAACAAACAAATAAAGCAGTTGAGGGGGAAAAATAGAAAATAGAAAAAGGCATGTGCAAACAGATACATCTTGGGGTGTATCTTTTTTTTAAGTATAAAGAGAAAGTGGATTATGTGATTTGTTTCTCTATTTAAGTCTGCTGATCATAATAAACAGATCAGAAAATTTGAATAATTAAATGGAAGAAGGCATTCCCTTCCATCTACATGCTTTTTTATGTTTATAACTGGTATATTCACCTTATACGCACCTCAAACCTGCTAAATCATGAAGTCTGCACATTTCAGCCATGGCTTTTCTCAGTAGAAATGCCACACCCAGAAAATAAGACAAATGTTTCTTTGTTTATCACCGATACGTTGTTGGTATATTTTTTTGCTGTTGTATCTTCATTTTGAAGACCTCATCTGCATCTGTAAAACAATGTTCTGGGTATAAGATTATGTTGAAAATGTCTTACTGATCTGCAATCCACTTCCAAAATTTGTGTTTCAGAATTCAGATTATGCTCACGTTTCTACCTTCCCTGCCATCTTTAATAAATTAACCTATTAAGTAATTAAAATTATACTTTCTCTATTGCATGGACATAGAGCTGGAATATTCCTTTGGTAGAGACTTTGTTTGCATGTAGCTACAGTCCCTTCCCCCATATTAGTGCAATCAAACATTTAAGAGAATGTAAGTGATGGTAGAGAAGCATCTGTGGTCACCAGAATTTTATCTAATGTTATGACAAAAGGAAGAAGGCAGTGTGCTATCATCTCCTCTACAGCTCTAGCAGCACACTGGCAAGATTTCAGAAGTGGCTTGCCATTACTTTCTTCCTGGGATTGAGAGGGAATGACTTGTCCAGGGTCCTCCAGCTGTCTTTGTGCCTAAAACAGAACTAGAATTTACAATCTCCTGGTTTTAGCCCTGCTATTTTTGCCATCATTGCTCTTCTACTATGCTCCTAATAGAACTTAGATCACTGTAACTGTTGCACTTAGAATTCTTTTCTACTGGTTGAACTGAGGGCACAAAATGAAAAAAGAGTAGTTTGTCCTTTTCTAGTTTATAGCTATTATGTTTATCTTTTTATAGACTAACTATCTTCATGCAAAGATGTATCCATAGCCTGTTGAACCAACAACATTGAACTGCCAGTGAAATGTCTTTTTAGAAACACAAGATGCTGCCTCCGTCTAAATTTACCATGGGAGAATATTTCCATCTTTTCTTTATTGAGTCTGAAACAAATTTGTCTTAAATCCATTAAGTCATCCTGCTGTTAACCAAGGCAGATGCATGGAAAAATTCCAGCTTTTAATTGCTATTTATTGAATGTTTTGCTGTTTTCTGTACATCAGTTTCTAATGAACACATTGAGATATCAAGTTTATTTCACATAGAATTGAGAAATGAGGACAAATGACATGGGACTCCGCATGTGTTCAGGCTTTTACTGATGTATTTCAAAGGAGAAATAACTTTGGAAATAATATGGATCTTGTGATTCTTTTAGTATTGTCAGAAATTGCATAGTGATAGTCTCTGGTTTAATCGCAACAGAAATGCTTTGAAGCGTCCAAAAATAAAGTCTTTGTAACAGTGCTAAAAGACAACTAATTATTTCAGATATTCAGTTAAGATTGCTAATATACTTCTGAATTCAATATTTATTTATTATTTACAAAACAAAGATCTAAACTGTCTATAGTTTATTCTAATGCAATTAATCTTTTTAAAAAAATGTACTTAGCATAGTATAAATTATCTAAGAAAAATAGGTTGATGAAACCCATTACATGCCAGCAATATCCTGTCATATCATTAAAAGAAATGAGAGAGATGTCTTTCCAAAAAACCACATATACAACCAGTTAACTATTTTTGATTTTATAAATGGTACGTAAGAGTCTCAAAATTTCATTTTGCAGTGAAGTATTAGAAATTAAACAGTTAACTAATTTGTTAAACACTGTTGATCCTATAATGATACTTTTGCTTGTTTATCTGGATCTAAAACATGCTATCATAGTATAGTATACATAGCATTCATATTAAGGAATTTATATTCTGCCCAGTTTCACAAACCCTGGACAGCTTACTGTAGATATAATTGTATTTATATTTCATCTTGATTGCTTTTATTTTCTTTATAAGTACATTCTAATAAATTACAAGTGGGGTTACTTTATACATTGTTTAAATTAAATTAAATTAATAGAGCAACCTTTATTGGACACTGTAAGCCCCCAGAGCCACGTAAATAGCCACATTTTTATCACATTCCCAAACTCTAAAAGTATAGAACTTCAGGAGTTAGACTATTTCAGAATAATGGAGCTATGTCAGAAAACCCTTGTCACTGAGCTTATGTCCTTCTAAAATCCCATGGTGAAGGGACTTAAAGCAATGATTCCCAGCCTAATACCATTTAGCAGTCTGACTGTATTTGGCAAAGATAGTCCCTTAGGTGACATGGATCCAAGCCATATGATTTCATAAATCAAAACAAGAATTATAATGTAATTCTTAATTCTTAATAATGTAAACATCTACCAAATAAGAGCTGTGGTGGCACAGTGGTAAGAATGAAGTATTGCAGTCTAATTCTGCCAAATGCCAGCAATTTGATTCTCACTGGTCTCAAGGTTGACTCAGACTTCCATCTTTCCAAGGTTGGTGAAATGAGGACCCAGATGGCAATAGTATACTGACTCTGTAAACCATTTAGTGAGGGCTGTAAAGCACTATGAAGCTGTATATAAGTGCTATTGCTACATCAGTGATCAGTGCTGAAAGAGTTTTTAAACTATTAGCATGTGGGCTGCTGCATCCTGCATCAGCTAAAGTTGTCCTCAAGGGTCATCCTAAGTAGAGCACATTGTAGTAATTCAGTCTCCAGGTAATGAGGGCATAAATCATAGTTGCCATAATCTTTGTGTCTGAAGAGAGTCACAATTGATGCAGCAACTGAAGTTGGGCAAAGTCTCTTCTAGAAGTCAAGAATCTGTGATAAACTGCAAATTGTGGCCTTGTTCTTTCAGGATTGTCTCCTGAACTAGCATAAGGTCGACTGCTAAATTTGATAGATTAATCTGATATCCACCATTAGCTGGTGACAAAGACTTGTTCTCTATTGGTCATTTCGATTTTTGCAGCCCAGATAGGGGAAGAAACTGGTGTAAGAAAGATATCTACTGAACAGGCAGCAATGGGTGGGTGGGTGGGTGCCTCCCAGTTAATATTGGCAACTTATCAGTTATCAAATGTCATCCTCAAACCATTGTGACTGACATGTGTACGTAAAAAAGGACAGTTGGTTAAAAATATGACTTGCTTATAAGCTTCAGCTATCTACTGCAATACAATACTGACCTCCCTTCATGTATAGTCTACACTGATGAGTGAGCCTTCATTATGGACTGACTGGAGACTATGGAGAACCACAGTCTGGGCCTCTCTTCATTTTCAAATATCTGAAATGCTTAGAGAATGTTCAGAAGGATTCAGCCATGGATTATTTCCAGACTTTTACAACCTTTTGGTCAGGATTCTTCCCAATCCAGTATGCATTCTTGTTCCTCAGCTTCATTCTGGAAAACTAGAAATACAACTGGGATTCCTTTCCTAAGTAAAAGACCGCATTCAATTTTCAGTTCCATGATTCTCAGCCTATTTAGGATTTTCAATCTGTTGCTACAACTGAAGACAACCTAAGTGACTAAAATCATAATGATGCCTTGCTCTTTATAGAAACCAAATTAGGATCCAATAGCCATAAAAATGACAAAACAATACAATTGTACCTTGAACTTCTATTTAAATCAAAATGACATGAACATTCCTGAAAATGACCTTCCATTCAGTATAATTGACTTGGTGTGTTGGGATTCACTTATAAATGAAGCATATTGTTATATCAGCAAATTCTAGGAGGACTTAAAAAGGAACTTTTTAAAAGATTTTGTTCTTTTTCTATCCCTTATATTTAAATTATTTCAAGTTACATTTCTCTGTTGATCCACCAATAAAAATATTGATTATTATGTATTTATAGCTCTGGATGAATCAAGACTAATTAATACTTGCTTTCAGAATTTAAAGCCAACAGTGCTTACATTTTAAAATGTTACATGAAGCTGTGCTCAAAGCAGTATCTAGCTGAAGTGAAAAAGCTTTTTTATTCCAAGGACTGGATTCAATTTCATTGTCACTTAGAATTAGGGAGTGTGAACATTATTCAACATAGGAATATTAAGTTAGACAGTAGCTCTACTTATTTTGGAAAGTAAACAGTAGCCCATCAAGCATTAAACAAGCATTTTGTTAGGGACCAGAAAAAAGAGAGGTTAACCTGAATTTTGAAAAGGCTACATTTGACTGCTGTAGTGGAAGCAGAGAGGCAACAAATGATATATCTCATCCATCAAGATCAGGATGCCTAGTAGGGCTTCACAGACTGGCTGTGTTCTAGTTCAAAATGTTATTTCAGTTCAGTGATTCTTTCCAAAATAGTGTTTGGATTAGAAAATAATGGGTGACACCATTTTGAATCTTCAAACTTTAGAAGTGCATTATTTGCAGTTGCATTATTCATCTTCATGGTTTGGAGATGAATTGCACAAAATGTCCTAATGAGTGGTTTGGATGTGAACACTCTATACCAGGTGGATTAGGTTCTGATGTTCTGATAATCTTATTAGGGAATCGTATTTTGGTTTTGATTTGGTTTTTGATACTTTTTCCCCACCAATCATTGTTTCATTTTGTTTTGTTTTTGTCTGTCTAACCTTTTCATACATTATTTCTAAAAAAGTAAGAAAAAACACCGTGCTAAAGCAAGTCTGACCTGAACTGTTTTGTTATATTGAAGATGAAGGGTTAGACGTATATTCTACTGATACTTTCATGTTTGTCTCTTTGTAACTTTCAGTAAAATGGGGCATCAAAAGGCAACAATTTTCCAACCAAGGTACCTCAAATGGACTAACTTACAGAATGCCAGGATCAATTATTCCCATGGGAATGAAATTTGGGGAAGCTATGACTGTGTCAGGGCTACCACACTGTTGCTGCTTTAGTACTACTAAGCTAGCACAGTCATTCATGATCACCCGGTTGTCATTTTTAATATTCTCTCTCACAAAAGAAAAAGGAGGCAGGAAATAAAAAGTTGACTATGATTGCGCACACCCCTTGCCAGCTTGTCTTTGCTTTGGGAAGCTCTGTTGCATGGCACTTCTCGGGTATTTCCATGCACCCTTCCAAAAGTGTGCTTCATACCTGCATGCCCTTTCCAACCCACACAGCACCCCTTGTGAAGCTTGTTCACTCTTCCTGACCCACACTGTACTCCCATGCACCTTTCTGATCCAGGTAACATCTCTTGCACAACCCCACTCATTTGCTTATCCTCCCTGGCCTGCACAGCTTCTCTTATTTTTTACTGTCATTGGAAGTCCAAACTCAGTGTGGTGGAAGGAGGAGGCAAGAAGAAAGGGGAAGAGGAGGGGAGGGGAAAGGACGGGATGGGACAGGACAAGACAGCAAAGGAGAAGAGGTTTCCAATGTTCCATGTCAACTTCCCACTAGGAAACTCAATGGGGAAAATGACAGGAAGTCAGAAGTTCATTTCCACTGATTTTTTGCCCACCTGTGGTTATTCAGTTTCTCTTTTTAGATAATAAAATGATCCAATGGGTCACAGGTTGTCTAGTATATCAGTAGAGATTAACAGGAAATAATTTACAAAGTTAGGAGGGTTTTGTTAAGGATTTTAACTGAAAATAAATAGAACTGTGAATTTAAAAAATGAAATACAGGTACACAAATAACCAAAACATTTTAGATCTTCTTGCTTACTTTTTAATATATAAATTGACTTGTCAATGAGTCTCAATCTTTTTCCTTTACTTTTCTTGATTTTCCAGATTTGAAAAAGTGAACCTTTCCCCCAGCAAATGTTCTTATATGGCAGCTGACAAAATCATATTTTACAATTTTCAAATTATCAAACACTAGATTTTTCCTCCCACACACAGAGAGACAGAGACAGATAATAGTTGTTGAAGATATAACACCTTTTTGTCTTTGATCTTGACTTTTAATGATTGACATTGCAAATGATAGGTTTCTAGGTAATTGGCATTTTGCATAAGTTTTACATTCCTTTGTTCAAACTTATAATTCTCAATTCTTTGTATCTTGTAAGAGCTTTGGTGGTGCAGGGGTTAAAGTGCAGTATTTCAGGCTAGCTCAGCCCACATCCTCTAGTTCGATCCATATGGGGCTTAATCTTGACTCAGTCTTTCATCCTCCCAAGGGATGAATGTGCCCTCTATAGTAATACTTCAGATTTGATCCAATACATTGATGATGTTAATAGAATATTTATGATATAGATTATTGAAGTTATAATTGGGAACAGAATTGCTTAACATGTTGACTCAACCTTAATCCTTCTGAGGTTGGTAAAATTAGGATGCAGATTGTTCAGGAAATATGCAAATAATACTTCGACATTGTACATCACCCAGAGAGTGCCATAAAGTACTATGGGGGAAGTATATAAGTCTAAATGTTATTACTATCTATTAAAATTCAAACTAGAGCTTGTCTTCTAATTTCTAATAAAATCATTCTTCAGAGTCAGGGCATTAATTGTGCAGGAATAGATTTTTCTTATGAATTCCAAATAACCCTCACCCACACTCCCTATTATGACTTCTTTTCACAATTCTCTTTCCTTCTAAAATTCTCATATAGTTGATTGTTATAGTTGACTTACAGGGAAGGATCCCTCAAAAGTTTTGGGGGCAGGTGAATTAACATTTAATAATGTACAGTATCTTGATATTCTTTCTTAATGAGAAGTTGCAGGGTATATATTGCTATTTAAATGTTCTATATATGTCTGTGTGCATTTCACAAAATATGAACATGGAAGGGAAAAGGGAAAATGAGCATGATTTAGTATATGAGAGACCATCAAAGCCATAATAAGCCACTACAGCCACTAAAACAAAGTCTTTGCTTTATGTACAGAATATACAATTAGTATAGTCTTTATTGTCATTGTACAAAATAAATACAACGAAATTGGCTTTCGCCTCACTACAAGTTGGCATTAGTGAGTGTATCTTAGATACATCCCTTGCTTGATCATGGAATTTACTGCTTTCTCTGGGATTAAACCAGTGTGTTCATGGAACACTGTTGCCTGTATCTCTTGTTTAATATCACATTGTATTAAAAGGTCGGATGTTATGTTTCTGTTTTTACATCTTTGGCTAAAGAGTAGATATTCTTAGGAACAACATAGATTCCAAAAGAGATTTGTTCTGTTCTTAGATTTCTTCATGAGATAGTGGCCACCAGAGGAAGGAAATAGCTGAGGGAGAATGCCCTGTATGTGTGCCTTAAACTGAAGGATAAGATTATGTGCCTATTTCCTTTCTTCTACTGAAGTTATTGAATGTAACTGGAGAACTAAAAATTAGATAGTGATTGCATGTTTTGTTCCTTAGATAAGATTGAAGATAAAGAGAGAGATAGGAGATAGGGAGGGAGGGAGGGAGGGAGGGAGAGAGAGAGAGAGAGAGAGAGAGAGAGAGAAAGAGAAAGAGAGAGAGAGATGATCCTAGTGTCTTTTTAGCTTCTAAATTATTTTATATGCTTAATTTAAGGTTCCAAGAAGTAATCTGCATGCTCATCATTGTAAGCAGGCATGTTAGAATTGCATTCAGATCAGTGGTGGGTTCCAGATCCCGGTGGAACCCTTACAGTGCAACGGGGCCGGGCGCCCACTACATGAAAGTGTTCAGTGCATGCACACATGTTACCAACCGCGATGCTCAGTGATGTCTCCATGACACTCCAGCTGCTCAGCGGAGTGCCATATGCTCCATGTGCTTACACATTTATAGAGCCGAGGTGGCACAGTGGTTAAATGCAGCACTGCAGGCTACTTCAGCTGACTGCAGTTCTGCAGTTTGGCTGTTCAAATCTCACCGGCTCAAGGTTGACTCAGCCTTCCATCCTTCTGAGGTGGGTAAAATGAGAACCCGGATTGTTGTTGGGGGCAATATGCTGACTCTGTAAACCGCTTAGAGAGGGCTGAAAGCCCTATGAAGCGGTATATAAGTCTAACTGCTATTGCTATTGCTATTACACGGAAACCCTGAAAATTTCAAATACCGATAAGGAGCGCGGGCGGGCAGATGGGCCCTCCGGAGCACCATACTGGAATGGTACCTGGTGCTCCTGGCAGGCACTGGTTGTAACTCACCACTGATTCAGGTTGAACATAGAGAAATATTTTGTTAATTAGATGACACTTTTTCAGGCCACAAATCACTTATATTGGAAAACATTAGTAATGAATTAATGGTTTCTCAGGCTAAGGAACTAAGGAAGTTACTCAGGCTGGTAGAAATCTATGTTTTCAAGAATGCCTGCATAAATTGGTTGCTTAAAAATTAAAGTGCAACCAACTATTTAGAAGGGCTGCATGGTTATTGTAACTTGGAATTGCACACTTATGACCACATTCAGCTGCCCTGCTTGGGAGCTTCTCAGAGGTTCCTAGTTGGTTACTGTGAAAACCTCAGTGCTGGACTAATAAACTACAAAGACTCACTATGACATTAGTTTACTGTTCTTTTCTTTCTCACCATTTCTGGTTTATGAGTAAATATGGATAGGTAAGGCACAATGGAATTATTTACAGCAGGGGTGTCAAACTCAAGGCCCACAAGGTGCTTAGATCTGGCCTGCAGGGCCATCCTGGAAACAGTGAAGGACCAGCTCATGGTGCCTCTGCTAGCAAAATCAAAGGTTGGGTGAGCCGCATGCGCCACCCCCGAGCTCTGTTTTCATGGGCAGAAGGCTGCAGGAGGCTGTTGTAGCTGAAAAGGGCGCCCATGGGTGCTGCATGCAGCCCCCCTCCATTTTTTCCGGCAGAACACTGCAGGAGGTTTTTGCAGTCAAAAATGGAATAAGCCAGTTTTCGCTGGAAGAATACTCGGGCCACCACAGGCACCCCTGACATGAGTGACATCAAGCTGGCCATGCCCCCCCTGAGGTCAAATAAAACTCTGATGTGGTCCTCAATGAAATCAAGTTTGACACCCCTGATTTATAGTGATAGATTTATTTACCCATTATCCTCTCTTACAAAATAAATAAATCATGTCTAATTCAACAGGAGGCCCTTGGATGTAGATATTCCCCTCTCCCTTTTTGAGAACATTGAAGAATGTAAAAACAAAAACGAATGCACGTCATGCTTCTTCAACAAAGCCCTGTTTATAATAGAATCAATGAAATTGTTACCATTCCACATTCGTCCTTCCCTGCCTTTTACATGAAGTTTAGCTTGGACAGTTCTTGGAAATTGACATTACTGCAAAATTCAAGGGCCAGCCTGCTAATCTATGCAAAGTGTAGGGATCATTAATGTGTGTCCTCAAAGATATGCACTGGCCGCCAATTACTTACAGCCAATTACTTAAGCACAATTTAAGGTTCTGTTGTTCACCTTTGTAGCCCCAAAGACTGATGGCCCAGTTCTATTAGAGAATGGCTCTCTTCTCATTATAAACCTGTTTGGTGCTTTCTATCAGCTAGAGAGGTATCACATTAGTTATTTGACTTTTGATTATGTGGGAAGGGATGTTCTCTTTTGTGTTCTCAGGTAGAGTAGAATGCATGTCCTAAAAAGGTACATTTGGTTCTTGGTGTTTTAAGAAGATAGTAAAAGATTATCTCTTTCATCAAACTCTCAGATATTAATTTCAGTTATGAATTTTACTTGCATTAATTTATGTTTATGTGGAAAGGAGTTTGATTTCCAGGCAATTATTTCCTATTTCTGATGCCTATGATCTACCAGGAGATAACTAAAAACACACATGCTCTCATATGATGACTGAAACCATGATTCAAAAATACAGTTATGAAAAATGGCTATATGATTTGTTTTTGTTTTGAAAGCTTGCAGGTAACAGACATTTAGGAACAATAAACCACTCTTAGGATGAGTGAAACCTTTCACTTCACAATTCAATACAATACACAGCACAATACACAATTCAATATGCAGTTCAATACACAATACAATATGCAATTCAATACACAGCGCAATGTACAAAATACAATGCAGTACACAAAATACAATACTCAGTACAATGCACAATACATAGACAATGCACAACACAATATGCAATTCAACACATAATACACAGTGCAATACACATAATACACAGCGCAATACACAACATACAATACACAACACAATGCAATAGGCAATACACAATATACAAGATACAACATGCAACTCAACAGACAATACACAATACAATACACAATATACAAGATACGATATGTAATTCAATACACAATACAATATACAATTCAGTGCACAGTGCAATGCACGAAATACAATGCAATACACAAAATACAATACTCAGTACAATACACAATACATAGACAATGCACAACGCAATATGCAATTCAATAGACAATATACAATACAATACACAAGATACAAGATACAATATGCAATTCAATAGACAATACACAATACAATACGCAGCGCGATACACAAAAATGCAATACACAATACAATATACACTATACAATGTATAATCCAATGCACAATACATGGACAATACACAAAATGCAATACACAAAATACAATACAAAATACAATAAACAATACAATACAAAATACAATACAATCCCTCTGTTTATGTAGCCTAGAACTGTGTTGGCTTTTTTGGCAGCTGCTGCACACTGCTGGCTCATATTTAAATAGTTGTCCACTAGGACTCCAAGATCCCTCTCACAGTTACTACTATTGAGGAAGGTACCACCTATACTGTACCTGTGTATTTTGTTTTTCTTACCTAAATGTAGAATCTTACTCTTTTCACCATTGAATTTCATTTTATTAGTTAGTGCCCAATGTTCAAATTTGTCAAGATCTTTCTGTATCTTGAGCCTATCTTCTGGGGTGTTGGCTATTCCTGCCAGCTTGGTGTCATCTGCAAATTTGATGAGTTCCCCATTTATTCCCTCATCCAAATCATTGATGAAGATCTTGTAAAGTACTGGGCCCAAAACAGAGCCTTGGGGTACTCCACTGCATACTTCACTCCATGTAGATGCAGTTCCATTGAGGACTACATGTTGAGTGCGGTTGGTCAGCCAGCTTTTAACTAAACGCGTGATGTTAAAGTAAAACCATGTGGAAGCATGGCCTTCCACAATAGGAACAAGAGAAATGATGAAATATGCACAGCAAGATTATTGTGCAAATGCCATGGCTTATGTGTGCAAATATATTGGAAGTATGCAAATATTTGTTATTCCAAAGGAAAATTTAGGTAGCTTAAAAGAAATTCTGAGCTGATGTAGAAATGGGATAGAATTAACTTTAAACTGGTGAACAGACTGATGAGTCAATCTGTTTAAGGCTGAATCCCATGTTCTGGAGAAGCCCATTACTGACAGCAGCTGGAGCAATGCTGGGGACAAAGTTGGGATTAATCACCACTTCAATTTTCTACAGTGCTTTCAATCTAGTGTCATTGTTTCTTCCCAGCAGGAAAACTTTCTTGCTAACACAAAAGGCAGGGGTTTTAAACTGGCAGCCCGCGGGCTGGATGCATCATGCCGGCCACTCAGCTCCACGAATGGGAAAAATGTCACAAAATATCATGTGACAGCAATGTGACACTGTGAATTTGACACCCATGGGTTAGACTAAACAGCAAGATGATCAGATCAGTCTTAAACTGGGAGTTGATCCTGAAACTTAGTCTTTCTGACTCAGTTGCTACAGAAGTATGACTCAGCGTTTTAAAGGTACATCTCCAGTCTCTGAGCAAACATATGCTTTCACTCTGAAAGTGCAAAAATAAAATATGAAACTTAGTCTTTACTCAATTTTACCTCTGGAAATGTAAGTAAAAGGCACGGAGGGATCTAGGCAGAAAAGGAGCAAGATATTTCAAAAGCCACAGTGGGATAAGCTTAATTTCTGCTGCCTCAAATTCCTTTATCTATGTTGGCGATAGATAATTGGCAATGAGAAATTTGTAAAAAGAAAAAGCTAATAACCCACAGAATCAGTTTGAAAATCAAACCCGGCTGAATATGCTGCCTACAGTAATACTTCAGATCTGATCTGATACATTGATGATGTTAATGGAATATTTACAGTATAAATTATTGAAGTTATAATTGGGAACAGCACTGCTTAACATGGTTGCCTTTTTAAAAAAACCTCATCTTTTCACTATGCTTGTTTATATTTGGCTGCAAATTATTCTGACACTTCTATAAAGGAGTTTTTACAAACTTAATTAACCAGAAGCTTTTGTCTTTTCACAACTGATTATGGAACATTGTCAAGTTAAAATGAAGCGTCTTCAGAACATCAGCATAAAGGCTTTTTTTTTTACCTCTAACACTGTAAGGCCAACTACATACATCTCTGAAATGAGCACAAAGTTGAACTTTTCCTTTATAAAAGTAAGGTGAAGATTTGTCCCCAAGATATTGTATTGATATTTGATATTGTACATTGTTTGTGAACAATGCTGAAGAATTTCAGCCTGAAATTACATCATAGAACAAATTTATTGATGTTGGCTGGGGTTTGCATCTATTTTCCATTAACAGAGAAAGAGAGATTTATAATATATGCTGCCTTTCCCCAGAAAAATATTGTATGTCTTGCTTTGTGATTCTACCATAATGATTCATTCTTGTTGGACTCATCATCCAGAATTTAGCTTGGAAGAGGTTAAATTGTTATATATATAGAAAAGAGCACAAGTGACTTGATAGATTAGTCTATAACTCGGTGTTCATTTGCAGTAGTAAATAGACTCAACAAGCTTCTTGTCTGGCCAACTGCTGAGATAAAACTCTGTTTCATTCATTTAGCGTATTCATGTTCACACCAATCCATGGGTGGCTTTTGTGGCATATACAAACCTCTTTGCCTCAAACACAGGAAAATTGTATGGTTGCTTAACAAATTGACTGCTGGAGATTTGTTCCAAACATTCATTTTTCATTTTGACAATCTCTCTTTCTCTCTCTCACCCCTTTGAGGGGTAAAACGGCTTTATGTGTACTTTCATGTACTGCATACTAAAGCCAGAAACAATATATTAACAAATGATGGAGAAAGTTACTTTTGCAGCTTTGGCATACCAAATCCCATTATGAAAATGGCTCTTATCAATAGCAGTGCATTATTTGTTTACTTTCTCGGTTTTAAAATGGAAAAAGGGAAGTAGGAAAGGAGAATGGCACATTTTGCTCAGTTAAAGCAAACCTTTTTATGGAGCATCCAATAAGCAAGTATATGTCTACTTACTTTAGAACACATATTTGTGTTGCCATATGTGAATGCGAATTATATGGAAATCCTGTTAGAATTGGCTTAAGATGGAATGTAATTATTGTTAATATCCCCTGCCCAAATGTTTGTGGAAAGAATGTGAAAAAATTGTTTTTAATATTCAGGCTTTAAATGGAAAACAAAGCTACTGGAAGAATGACAGCTCTTATGAGGCAAGCTCAACCTTAAAAACTCACTGTTGTTTTGTTAAATTGCCATTAAGGTGAATTAAGAGAATTAGCTACATTCTTTCATAATAAGGGAGGAGGGGAAATTGGGAAATATAAATTAAATTGCTTGATATTAAAATAGAAAACAAAACATATTCTGTTCAACAAAGTTTCTAAATATTACCAGAACATGCTTTCAGTAAGCTCAGACTTGTGTTCTAGTTAAAGCCTGAATTTATGTAAGCCAAATGACAAATACATTCACAAAACAAATGGATGGTGATACTGAACATCTAAAAATGCAGGCATACACACACACGCACACACACACACACACACACACACACACACACACACACAACTAGTGGAGTGTACTCAAAAGGGTTAGGAATATTACAGTTTATGTGAGTCTAGAGAACGGGATCAAAATCAGTTTAAGAAGTTCAGAACCATAATTAGGATTCTTATTTCTATAGTGACAGAAAACCCACAAAGGAACCAGATAAAGTCCTTTAGTGTTGATTTATTCCATCAGTGCAAACTCTGAAAAATACCTTGGCTGATAGAAGAGAGTATTTATAGTTCAGGGTTGAACAGTGGAGTCCTTGGTGCTCTCTGAGCTTGGTTGCAGACATTTCATTACCCAATTAGGTAACAACTTCAGTGCTAAAAGGGAATAGAGTTTACTCTCTATTTTTACAGTATATAGTGGCTTGCCCTTTCAATACTGGTGGGAGTGTTGTTTTCTTCTTGGTAGTTCCTTGATTAAGCTGTTTTTTTAATGGTTGGCTTGTTTATCTCAATTGGTAGTTCCTTGATTGGGATATTGTTTACTGCTTCACTGTTGTTCTGGTTTTAACCCTGGTGTTTAAACTACTAATTGTCTGGATAATGATTGCTGTGTTTTGGTATTTTTGTTTCCTTTTTAGCTTTTCGATTGTCTCTTTTGAATAGTATGTAAATGTTGTTTATCTTTAGGTGCCTGCTGATGGCTGATTGTCTGAGTGCCAGGCTTCCAGGAGTTCTCCAGTGCTTTTGGTCTTGGCTTGCTCTAGGATGCTCACACTTTCCCAGTTGAAACTATGGTTAAGTCTTTTCATGTGTTGTACAATTAAGAAGTTTTCATCATTTCTTTGGACTGCTAGTTGTTATTTATGGGTGCTCTCTGCTAGTCTCCTGCTACCTGTTCTACATAGGGACTGGTACAGCCCTTACACTGTATGTTGAAGAAAACACCTGTTTTTATTGCTGGGTCTTTGTGGTTTACTTATGATGTTTTAGAAGGCTTTAGCAATAGCACTTACTTATATACTGCTTTACAGTGCTTTACCTCCCTCTCTAAGTAGTTTAAAGAGTCAGCATATTACCTTCAGCAATTTGAGTAATCATTTTACCCACCACGGAAGGATGGAAGGCTGAGTCAACCTTGGGCCTGGTGCAGTGGTGGGTTCCAGATCCCGTTCCAACCGGTACGGTTAGAACAGGCCCGGTGTCATCCACGTGGACCCGCGCAGCACGTGCCTGCTTTGTACTGTCCAGCGATGCCTCCGTGACGCTCCAGCTGCTCAGCAGAGCATCACGTAGGTGCTGTATGCGCCATGCGTGGAAGCGCTGAAGACTTTAAAGACAGGTAAGGAATGAAGATGAGCGGATGGGCCCTCCAGAGCACTGTACCAGAATGGTACCCGGTGCTCCTGGCAGGCTCTGGTATGGCTGTACCGGGGCTTACCGCAACTCATCACTGGCCTGGTGAGATTTGAAACTGCTAAATTTCAGGCAGCCAGCAGACAGCAAAGTAGCCTGCAGTACTGCACTCTAATCACTGTGCCACTGTGTTGTTGTTTTATGTGCCACAGTCTGGCATATAAATTCCATTATGAAAATGGTGCTTATCAATGCCAATGCCATCTATAAGGAGCCTGGAAGTGTAGCTCCTATATACCAGTATGCTTCTGGAATGAGGTTACCCTGTGATCTGGATGGCTCCCTCCCTAGTGATATTTCAGTGGATCTTGAAGACTTGTCTGTTCATATGGGCCTTTGGCTATGCTAGTTGAAGCGCCTTCTGAATAAAGTGAATATAACTCTCATTGCTGCCCATTTTCTTGCCATCTTTTGTTCCTTTGTCTTTATTATTGAATTGTTTGTTGTTTGTCTATACTTTTACTTTTTGAATCACTCAAAATTACTTGGAGATAGGTGCTGTACAAATCAAATAAATATTTCAAATGGAAGATTGGAAAAACTTATTGTGACAAAGATTAATATATTATTATTGTGATGGAAAACTTTGTGGAACAAAGACTAGCTAATCAGAATTCAACCTTTAATATGCCCTTTAAAGAGCTAACCTCTAGGAATGTCTATCAGTATGAATTTATTATGACATATATATATATATATATATATATATATATATATATATATATATATATATATATATATATATATATATATATATATATATATATATATATATATATATATATATATATATATATGTCTTGCCTTTATGCAATATGTATGTATTGTGAGATAAAGGCCTATACACTAGGCTTCAACAAACTGAAGGCTTGCCCTGGAAATATTTTGACAGTACCCCACTGGTGGCATCACCCAAGGGGATCTACAAAGAGAATTGCTTCCAGGAGAATCTCTGGTGGGCAGGAAGTAATTTCCTAGACTGAGAGAACAGGAATGCAGAGTTTATAAACATCCACCTACCTTCCACCAATGAGACTGAGAGATGTAAGGAAAGGAAGAGTTTTATAGATACATAAAAATGGCTGAACATTTTCAAAGGGTTAAAAAGCTGCTGAGTTTTATTCCTGTTCTGATAAGAGCTAAATTAGAACTGGACCTGCCCTCAAATTCAAACCCCATATTTTGATGGATGTGATTGTTCATAGTTTTTGGAGAAATGTATTTTCTTTTTATTTAATGTATTTTATTAATAATGCATTATAATAAATAAATACAATGTGGCATATTTTTCCCCTTTCTGTTTTCATTGTGGGAATAAGATGTCTACGTGGATTACAGAGTCTGGATAATGAGACCCCAAACTCTTCTCATTACTTAAGGTTGTTGAGGTCATCTAAAAGCCATCAACCTCTCTTGTCTTTTGTCCCCTCACCATGTATCTGGTGGCAGGGCTTCTGATTTCCACCTCCCTCATATTATTCCTGTAAAGTGCTGGGTTACAATCAGAAGTGGGTTTCAATTTTTTTTACTACCAGTTCTGTGGGTGTGGCTTGTTTGGTGGGTGTGGCTTGTTGGTCATGTGATTGTGGGTGTGGCTTGTTGGTCATGTGACTGGATGGTCATGTGACTGGGTGGGTGTAGTTGGTTGGTCATGTGACTGGGTGAGCATAGCTGGTTGACTGTGTGGCTGGGTGGGCATGGCCAACTTGAGGTCACTCATGTCAAGGGGCACCTTGCCTCTTCTCACCTCAAAGGCCTCAACGAGATACAATTTCTCTGTCTATTTATTTACTACTTC
The DNA here is from genome assembly GCF_051295495.1 of Thamnophis sirtalis. Classification (NCBI taxonomy): domain Eukaryota; kingdom Metazoa; phylum Chordata; class Lepidosauria; order Squamata; family Natricidae; genus Thamnophis; species Thamnophis sirtalis. Next base: position 95,579,020 of record NW_028261383.1, read on the forward strand.
TGAACATACAAATTACACTATTTAATCCTATGTAAATATGCCATATGTGTACATACATATTACATAGTATAGAGTGTGTATAGGCACACAAAAAGATACATTATCTACTATACATACTGTATGTGTATGTACACACACACACACACACACACACACACAAACACACACACCTCTTCTAAAACTGTACATATTCAACCTCACTTACTGCATTTGGAAAAACACACCCAGAGTCCACTTTCTGCCACACATTTGTACATTAGAAATTACACATGCCTTCAGATGTTCTTCCCTAGCCTGCACATGACTGTTAGAGCCAGGAGATATCATGGATTGAGTAAAATGTGGTTAAAGTCACTTAACAACTCTCTTGCTTAGCAACCAAAATATTGGGCTCAATGGTGGTCATAACTCAAGGACCACCTCTGCCTTCCTCTGCATGGCAGCCTTGTCCTAGTAAACTCCTTCTCCTTTGTGGCAATTTTCCTCTCTCTTAGAGGCACCAAAATAATCCAGACAATATAAAGTTTCCTGCTGGAGCATGTGGTTGAACTAGATGACCTCCAAGGTCCCTTCCAGCCCTGAAACAGCTGTGTTGTTTCGAAGAGTCTTTTGAAGCTCCCTCTAGTGCCAGGATTTGTGGTGCTTCCTTCCTCTCCTTTTTTTCTCTCTCTCCCCCTTCCTTCCTCTCTCCCTTCATGTATCTATCTATTTATCCATCCATCCATGCAACTATATGTCATTCACTTTTCCTCCCTCTTTCCCTCCCTCTTTCTCTTTTCCTTCTTTCTTTTTTCTTTCTTCCACACAGATTCCATACAGCTCTGAACCCTCAAGGCAAACCAAATACAAGTGGTCCTAACTTAATGGCCAGTTGCTTAGCAAGTGTTCTAACTTACGACGGACCTCTTCAGAGCTACTTAAACTGTTTTTGGAGTTTTGACAGCCATGCATACACAACACACATACACACATATATTTATGACGAGTTACAACATCCCACACAATCATGTGACTGAGGTTGTCTGTGTTTTTGCCAGTTTCCACCAATTCCTTCTGGTTTCTGGTTAAAAATGCCCATTGGGAAAAATTGACTTGTTTAACAACCACACTTTTCACTTAATGACCACAAGGTTCACTTAATGACCACAAGGTTCACTTAAACAGGACTCTCTCTATTTCTCTCCCTCATCTCTTTCTTTGTCCCCCCTCTCTTTCTCATCTCTCACTCTCTCTTTCTCCCTCCATCTCTCTGTCTCTCATCTACCTTTCTCTCTCCCTCTCTCTCCCATCTCTTTCTCCCTCTCTCTTTCTCTCACCCATCTCTCTTTTTTCTCTCTCTTCCTTTCTCTCTCGTTTTCTCTTTTTCCATCTGTCTCTCTCTGTTTCTCATCTCTCTCTTTCTCTCCTCCCTCTGTGTGTGTGTGTGTGTGTGTGTGTGTGTGTGTGTGTGTGTGTGTGTGTGTGCCACGCACATGCAAGCCTGATAAAGGACAGAACCATCAATTTCCTCAGCACAGAAAGAGATCTGACGACCATGTCACAGCTCTGAGTGCCAACATCACAACTGCCCCTTCCTCTTTTCCCCTCATCTTGTTTCAGTCACACTCTCTTCTGCTTTCCCCCTCTCCCACAAGCTTGCCATTCCCCTCACAGTGCCTGCAGGGCTCGAGACTTTCCCCTCTTCTCTTTCCCAAGGAGTGGGCTTTAATGGAGGGGAAGCAAAAGCGACCAAACGGCGCACGTCCTCCCAGCGCATCAGCTGCTTGGCTTCCCCTGACTAATCACCTTTTTTCTCCCCATTTTTTTTAACTTTAGAGGCAGCATATATAGGCAAAGCTTGAGAGGTACACGTGCATGGGGCGCCCTGCCCCCTCCCCTGCTCCTTATTTTTCTGCCCTCCTTTTCACTCAATGGCCTTTGAACACATTCTGAGGGAGAAATAACCTTTGCCCCCATCCTCCCCTCAACCTGCTGCTCAACCTTCCTCCTGCCTTCACCCAAAGCCTCGTGCTGCACCAGGAGGCTGAAGTTGGAATTTCTCCCCCTCCCCTCCCGTTACATACCTTGGCAACAGGACTGTTTCTCTCTGCCCCCTTTTCCAGTCAAAAAACATACCAAGTCCAAAAAAAACATGCCGTAATGACAGAGACGATCGAGGGAACTGGTTTGGGGACGTGGCCAGCCTGGGCGGTTCTGTGACCTGGCGGTTTTGTGACCCAGGCCAGCATACCACAGTAGGACCCCACCTCTGATTACAATAAGACCCTACTCATCAATGACTTGATGTGGATTAATATATGAAATATGTATGTATTATTGAGATCTGAAGGGAAGAAATGGTTCTGTCTCAGTCATGTTTACTCGATGTCACTGGGCAGCATTGACACAAACAGGGTTTAGTGAAGTGAAACTATATTCCATTGCAGCACATAGACTAATGACTAGTTTGAGATACTCTTGGTCTAATATATATGCCATCTTGACTAAGTTAATTGACATTATATCAAATTAAAATGATGAATGATTCCAAAATCATGGTCCAAAATCATGGATGTTGAAAGCCTTAACATTCATAATAAGATTCCTTTAGGAGGGCCAGATTGTAGTTTCATTGCCTCCACAAAATCCTGGATCATGGATTTTGGAAGGCGCAGTTTTCAAAAGTCAGAACTGGAGAATCTGTTGAAGTACTTTTTGACTAATGAAATGAAATTGAATAATCCATTAACATCTTCAGTTTAGTTTCATCTCTAGCACTACAGAGTTGGCATTGTCCCTGGATTTAGTGGAGCTTATATAACAGGCTGGAAGGTGGGTAAAAAAATAAAGTGTGTAAGTTTCACCCTGAGATCTATTTGTGTGGTTATGATGGCCACAAAATTGATTCATTTGTGACCTCCATTGTATCTTAAGTAGCTATTTACTTATAGAGAGCCATGGAGGTGAACTTGGAGAAGCTGCTAGAACAACAGCAGGTGCAGAGGAGGAAGCACACTGTATGTTAAGTCCAGGAGATTCAGAGAGTATAACAAACAGACTCGAACATGAAAAGTGTAAGAGAGACAGAGGGAGGGGAAAACACAGGCACACTTGCCAGATTCTTCTGTCAATAATTTCTACTGAAATTAGTTTCCTGAGCTGATGCACTTCATAGGACTGACATTAGAGTTCTTTAAAAATGGCCAAAGGCTTGTTGTCATCTTGTAGACGGTGTTATTGTGAAATAGAATTTCATGAAAAGAATTGTGAAGGATAGGTAGGGTGACCAGACGTACCGATTTCAGTGTGATAAGCACGCTTTATAACAATTTTTCCCGCGTCCCTCCGCCTTTTAAAAAAGTCCCGATTTTCTGGCTTCATGTTGAAAGCCCAGTGGATTTGCTTAAGAAATCCTAACCAGGGCAAGACAAAAGACACCCTGTCTAACCTCTCTCTCTCTGTCTCAGTACTTTCATTGAAGATATTAAAAGGTTAAAGCAACAAAACGGACCTCCCCCCCCGCGCCGTTTTTACTCACTTTTATAAGAAAAAAATGATCTAGTACCATAGAGCTACAGGAAATGGCTAGAGAGGTTACTTCCTGGATTTTCCGGAGGGGAGGGGCACGTAGGTTGGAGGACTGCTCCGAAATATGGTGGCATTTTTCCCTGACTAATTTCACCATTTCAATTTGCTCAGTTCTTTGTATTAACATATACATCATTCTGGGTTTCCTTGGAGTGCAAGCCTGCTGGTAAGTGGGTTTTTTTCGTTTATTTTAAAATAATATTTTATTTATTGTGCATAGGATTTATTAAAATAGTTTTATTCTGTGTGGATTTAAGTTAAGAACTCCCTGTTATTAAGCTTTCCTCAATTAATCTCTGAGTAGATTCCCACCAACTTCAAGATCCCAAGGGCACATCTTGGAAGCTACACCTTTGCTTAGTTTATAGATGATGCCTTTCCTTAAATATGAAAATAAATACATTTATTGTTCAAATGTGTACATCTCAATAGAAATGACTCTCAGGGGTGACAACAATCCACTAAAATAATAATATAAAACAGTAATTACAAAAACAGGAGCAACTGTTATGAAAATTATTATTAAAAAATAAAGAATAAAAATGGAGTTATTAAGTATATTAATTGCAGCAACCACAATACAATACCTTGGTCCTTCTTTTTATTAAACTAGACATACCCAATTCCAAGGAATTAAAAGACGCTTGCTCCTGGGGAGGAAAGCTATGGCAAATCTAGACAGCATCCTAAAAAGCAAGGTGACCAGATTTTCAGTAAAGAGGGACACCTTTGACTGGGGGTGGTGGCTTAATTAAAAATTTTATACGGAGCAACAAAAATTTTCATACAACGCAAAAATAGTATTGTAATATTTTTTTATTTCAACATAACTACAATTTACAAATATAAATTGTAACTGTTGCCAAACATCAAAATTTTGATCGTGTGACCATGAGGATGCTGCAATGGTCGCTAAGTGTGAAAATGGTCACTAAGTGTGAAAAATGGTCATCAGTCACTTTTTTCAATGCCATTGCAACTTTGGTCACTAACCCCATTATACCACCTTTCTTGCCACAGTGCTTAAGTGAACAACTGCAGCTGATAAGTTAGTAACATAAGTGAATCTGGTTTCCCCCTTTGACTTTGTCAAAAGGTGATTATATGACCCCAGGACACTGAAACCATCATAAATACGAATCTGTTGCCAAACATCAAAATTTTGATTGTGTGACCATGAGGATGCTGCAACGGTCGCTAAGTGTGAAAATGGTCACTAAGTGTGAAAAATGGTCATCAGTCACTTTTTTCAATGCCATTGCAACTTTGGTCACTAAGCCCATTATACCACCTTTCTTGCCACAGTTCTTAAGTGAATAACTGCAGCTGGTAATTTTGTATTTTGGATAGAATCTTTTTTTAAATTGTCTTAGACTATTTTAAAAAAGATTCTATCCAAAATATAAAATACCAGCTGCAGTTATTCACTTAAGAACTGTGGCAAGAAAGGTGGTATAGTGACCAAAGTTACAATGGCATTGAAAAAAGTGACTGATGACCATTTTTCACACTTAGTGACCATTTTCACACTTAGCAACCGTTGCAGCATCCTCATGGTCACGTGATCAAAATTTTGATGTTTGGCAACAGTTACAATTTATATTTGTAAATTGTAGTTATGTTGAAATAAAAAAATATTACAATACTATTTTTGCGTTGTATGAAAATTTTTGTTGCTCCGTATAAAATTTTTAATCAAGCCCCACCCCACCCCACTCCGTCAAAGGTGTCCCTCTTTACCAATCTGAAAATCTGGTCACCTTAAGGATAGGATACATTTCAAAAACAAAATGTCATGCTGATTCGTTCCTACAGTAATAGTTGTATAAGAATTTTATCTGCTTATTTGTTGATTAAATCAGGACTTGAGCCAAACATTGTGGTCTGTTTTCAGGGTTTGCCATCTACTGTCAGATATTTGGGAGAGTGGTTACTGTTGTTTTGCTGCTAATAAACAAGTCAATTTGTAGCAAGAGACAAAAAAAAGTTGTGTGCAATTTGCTTTTCACCTACAGAGTTTTTCTCCCCATTTTAATTGTAATTAAGCAACAGTCATTAATCCTGGAATTAATGTTACTGGAATAGCTCTCTTCTAAACTAGAAGTATAAATACAAGAACCAAAAAACAAAACCACTCATTTTCACTTTTAATAACTGAGAATGTTTGTTGTAACATTGCATTATTCTTGGTAGAAGACCTTGATTCCTGATTCTAATCAATTTCCAACAATGTTGTCAGTACTTATTTATTATTATAATATATTATATTTCCATATTTTCGTAATCATATGTGTTAGCTTTCTAATGGTGTAAAACACCATTTGTAAAACAGACTTTGCAAACAGGATCAAAAACTGTTAATTTAATTTTAAAGACTTTCCATCTTCCTTAGAAACTAACCAAGACAAAAGACATTATTTGCATTTATTGCTGACCAGAAGCCTCTTATGGACTTTTTGTATAAAAATGAACTTGTGAATTACGTTTTTGATTATTAGATAGGATAGATTACAGAAACAAGAGTAATACAATGTAACTTGAGGGGGGGGTAATATGTACTTATAACTGCTGTGAATATCAGAAGGTACATCTTTATACTTTTTTCTTTATTTTTCTTTAACTAGTTTTCTTTTCTTGCACTTTTTGCTTTTTCTTTGATTTCTTTTTCCTTTCTTAATTTCTACTAGTTTGTGTTATCTTTTATCTTCTTGTTTAACAGTTTCAATGAAATAATTTAATTGAACTGAACAAGATCAGCAAGAAAGTAAGGTTTAATTTAAAATTCATTAAATGGACAGACATATTTATAACACCATAATTTCATATTTTTCACACTTGTGACAGAAGAATTTTTTTTATCATATTTCTGCAATTATTAACAATCAGATATTTGAGAGTGAAAAACAGCCCATTTAGGAGTACAATGTATCAGAAGCTGAAGCTTCTGATATCATAATTTATATTATATTCCTGATAAGGCCTAATGGATTTCTAATTGCTACATCTATCCAAAGTTATAGCCAGCAGTTCTTTCAAACATGAAACTTTCTTTGGTCTCTAAAACATCATTACAAAAGAGACTGACACCCAGTGTTCATTTTTGTTCATTAACCTAATGTTATGATTTTTCCATTTAAATAACTCATGATTGTTTCTACTGAACTTAGAAACTTCAGTTGAGTAGCAAAGTAGAATGATCAAGAAAACTTATTGAAGTAGAAAACTAAATAACTATAACAATTTCAATAAATCATAGACAAATTGTTGTCATTGTTGTACTCCATTACAGCACCTAAAGAAATTGAAATAATGAAACAAAACAGTCTGAATATTTTATAGGGAATACATATATAAATATAAAAAAAACTAAACATTGATATTGATCATGGTATAAAAACTTGTTATAAATTTTCTGTTTATATTAGAACCTGGATTGTGCACTGGAGAGAGAGAGAGAGAGAGAGAGAGAGGGAGGGAGGGAGGGAGAGGGAGAGGGAGATGGAGGGAGGGAGAGAGAGAGAGAGAGAGAGAGAGAAAGAAAGAAAGAAAGAAAGAAAGAAAGAAAGAAAAAGAAAGAAAGAAAGAAAGAAAGAAAGAAAGAGAAAGGTGCTAGGTGTTTGCAGCAAACAGTTAAAGAAGAAATTTACTGCCTCCAATTACATAGTTTCAAATATTATTAAATAATTGTATAAAGATAAGATTATTAATAGCCTATTAGTCAGTCAGTCTGTCTATCTATCTATCTATCTATCTATCTATCTATCTATCTATCTATCATCTATCTATCATCTATCTACACACACACACACACACACACACACACACACACGTCCAGAATCCAAAATTGTTGATTTAAATATATCACAAAATTTGGTGTTTTTGAACTATGGACAATTTGAATCATGAAGAGATTTCTTAAATAACTGGTCCTATTCTTGTTCAAGTATTGCTTAAATCTGCTCGATTGATTATGTGCCATAAGGCCATTTTCATCTCCTAATGACCATATAGATTTTCTCCATGGCCTAAAGCGGAATGTCCCACCAATTTAATTTTGGATGTTTAGAGATCTAAAATCTTGAAAATCAATTTCTGATTGGCAAATAGAAAAATGTATTTGTTAGAGTTAGAATGCAGTAAGTTTTGTGTCCTTATCATTGGCCTTATCTGGTCAAAATGTTCTTATTCTGCTATCTCCCAAAAATATTCATCTCTTAAAACATTATTTTAAAAATATTGCAAAACATCTTTTTTCAGGACTGCTTTTTAAAGATAATTATATTGTTGTTTTTCAAATAATACTGTTAGCAAAAATGTGCTGAAGTTACACAGAAGCTAGGAACATATTTATAGTTATTTGTTTTAAGTGTAGGGGACAGAAGTGATCTTCCAAGTCAATATTAATTAAAATGGCTTCTCTTTCAGGAGATAGATTCAAATGGCCCAGAAATAAAGATGGTTGCCAGAGTTCTGCATGAAATAAACTACCTTTAAAATACAGCATAAAATGCCTGTTTCGAAGACTGGATTCATTTTTGTTAAAGTTTTGATTGACTGATTGATTATGTGCTGTCAAATTGGTGTTGACATTACTAAGCTTGTTCTAGGACAGTGGTTCCCAAACTTGGCAACTTTAAGACTTGTGGACTTCAACTCCCAGAATTCTCCAGCCAGCTCTGCTGAGAAGAATTCTGGGAGTTGAAGTCCACAAGTCTTAAAGTTGCCAAGTTTGGGAACCACTGTTCTAGGATGATGTTCTTAAACCTTGCCATTAAAAGGTACCCTATTATTTTATTATTAAAATGTGTAATCAATTTCTTTTATTGAAGACACTAAAATAATGTTCTTGTTATACATGATAAATTCTGAAACCTGATGTCCTCCTGATGTATTGCTACTACAGTGGTAAGAAATCTCAGTGCTATTAATATTGAAAAACTGAAAGTCTTAGATGTAGCACACTTTGACTTCATCAGTTTCACTGTACTTTAGAGCTCCTTACACTATATTATGAATTAAAAATATGTAAAAAAAAGTGTGAGCAATTCAGGAGTGGATGAAGGTAATACCAGTCAGTTTTCATGACTTCTCTGTTTCCTGAGTTACCTTTCTTTCAATGAGTGGAGCAAAATGTTTTTTTGTGATTTACTCCTATTGTAATGCAAAGTACTCATAGGTGATTTACAGTAATCTCTAACAGCAACTAAAACCCCACAGTTTTATAAAGGACCTGCTCCTGGCAAAGTAAAATCTGCTAGAACTAGATATGTTAATTCTTTTCTTTCGCTTTCTCATACATACTTCCTTAACCAGTAAAGAAAATGTAATTCTACTAAGGACATGGGTTTAGCTTATTTATCTTTTGAGTCATGAGTTTTGCACAGTGTTATTACTATAGCCAACGAGGTCAATACAAGGCATGATTATTGCTAATTGAAAACTGACCCATGATGATAGACTTTTTTTCTAATATGTGTCCTTTCTAATATGTGGGCTTTTGGAACACTTTTGCATACATGTAAAAATAATGAAGGGAGGATACAAACAGGCAAACAAACAAACTTAAGATACTTAGGCTTAAGATACAGAAGGATCTTGACAAACTTGAGCAATTGGGCCCTATCTAACAAAATGAAATTCAATGGTAAAAAAAGTAAGGTTCTACATTTAGGCAAGAAAAACAAAATGCACAGATACAATATATGTGGCACCTTGTTCAATAGTAGTAACTGTGAGAGGCATCTTAGAGTCCTAGTGCACAACAATTTAAATATGAGCCAGCAATGTGCAGCATCTGCCAAAAAAGCCAACACAGTTCTAGGCTGCATAAACAGAAGGATAGAATCAAGATCACGTGAAGGGTTAATACCACTTTATAATGCCTTGGTAAGGCCACACTTGGAATACTGCATTCAGTTTTGGTCACTACGATGTAGAAAAGATGTGGAGACTCTAGAAAGAGTGCAGAGAAGAGCAACAAAGATAATAAAACATATGAAGAACGGTTGCAGGAACTGGGTATGTCTAGTTTAATGAAAAGAAGGACTAGGGGAGACATGATAGCAGTATTCCAATATCTCAGGGGTTGCCACAAAGAAGAGGGTGTCAAGCTATTCTCCAAAGCACCTGAAGGTAGAACAAGAAGCAATGGGAGAAAATCAAGGAGAGAAGCAACTTAGCACTGAAGAGAAATTTCCTGACAGTTAGAACAATTAATCAGTGGAACAACTTGCCTCCAGAAGTTGTGAATGCTCCAACACTGGAAGCTTTTAAGAAGATGTGGGATAACCATTTGTCTGAAATTGTATAGCATTTCCTACCTAGACAGGGTTGGACTAGAAGACCTTCAAGGTCCCTTCCAACTCTGTTTATTCTATTCTATACAAGGCAGTCGGTCAGAATATCACTTAATGCACATCACTTAATCCCACCGTTCTGTAGCATCAATGATCCAAGGAGTGTGGGAGGTGTACATTAGATGGATGTGTGCTGGGAGGTTGCTACACTTTCTGCAATATAAATATCAGTAATCATATATAACTAATTATTTTAAATCCTACAACTTTGGATTGAAGAAATTTAAAATGTCAACAAATTTTATAGATAATTGTTGTGGCCCAGCAGGAGCCGTTGGAGCTTCCACCAGACAGCAAGGGGCCTATGAGTCGGCTCTGGAGGATGTGGAGGACCCTGGACAGGGTTCCGACTCCAAGCAGGGCACAGAGTCTGGTTGGCCACCAGGAGGCACCTGAGCCTTGGACCAGGGGGGGTAGGAGATGAGAGAGTGAGCCGGATGCCAGCAGTGAGGTGTTCCTGGATGCACGGCACTGAAGAGCTAATAGGCGTCAGGAACAGTTGCGCAAGTACAGGAGGTAATTGAACTCAGCTGGTGATCATTAGGCTCCTCTCCAGACTATAAAAAGACTGCTTGTGCACATGCCCCTCTTGCAGAAGTCAATGCAGGAATTAATGTCAGAGAACATGATTGTGAGCTTGGCAGGCTGGATTGCTGCCAAACTTTATTTGTGCTGGATTGCTGCCCAAATTTGTCTGTGCCGGTTTGCTGCCAAGGACCTGTCTGTCTGTTAATTAAATGCCATAACATCTTTGGCTCGGAGTGTGTGTTGGTGTGGGACGAGGGGAGTCAGAACAGATAATGATGACAGTTATGATGACGATTTGATCCTGAAACTTCAGTCCAAAGGTGATAATGATAATTTCATTCTCAATGCAGATAAAACCCATTTTTAATTCTTCTACATGATTCTATTGATTTTAAATATTGACCATTACACAACCTTACTGCTCCTACATAACATTTTAAAACTTGAAGCACAATATACTCTTTAAGATAAAATAATTCGATGCTTTTACCTGTTATCTGCTAAATTTAGTTTACATTATGAGTAGAGATGTGTGATTTGAATGTTTATAAATTATAAATGATTGTGTGCATGTATGTGTTCTGTATTTTTGACAAGCGGAGGAGGGAGAGAGAAAAAGAAATCTTTGACGCTTGATATCATCAAAACATTTTCACATTGTTATTATAGATAAGAACACAATAAATTCATTTAAAACAGTTTTCTTTTCTTTCTATGACTTGGGTAATAACATTTCTTAAAAGTCTTGGTCATTTTCTTCCCAAATTTGTATTAACCATTTAAAAAAAATTGTCACAAAATTATTAGCTCTGCTAAGTAGCCAGGACCAAGATATTACATAACTCCAGAGGAAAGCTAAAAGTACTTTATTGAGATAGTTTAGTTTAGTTTAGTTTTGGTTTATTTGTATGCCGCCCTTCTCCAGGAGGGACTCAGGGCGGCGAACAACTCAAAGGGGAAAGGGAACATAAACAACAGTACACATAATTAAAATACACGAAAATCACACAGCCATACCAGTCGAGAGGGGAGGGGAACTCATCAACCCCAGGCCTGCCGGCACAGCCAGGTTTTGACGGCTTTCCGGAAGGCCAGGAGAGAGGTGAGGGTCCGGATCTCCGTGGGGAATTCATTCCAAAGGGCCGGAGCTGCTGCAGAGGGTGTGGTACACAATTTAGCTAGTTTATTTGTGCTATATCTCTTATTTTTCTTATAGATCAGTGATTGGAGGGGTATCTCTTGAGTCCCTTCCAAATTAATATTCCAATATTAATTAATATTGAATTGGGAGATAAGCACTTACAAATGTTTCAGTCCCTTTTACCTAAGCAACAGTTTCTGCATATTTCCATCAAGGTCATTTTTCTTACGCTCTATAAATTAATTTAAACTATAGTAAGTCAGGATTTAATAAAAGATGGGGAAAGTTTTTATTGAAAATCCAAACTAAAGTCAGCTCTATCTCTGACCTGCAAATCTGACAATGGAAAATTTTGTTGCTAGCTAATTTCTTTCACGGAGGCCTGAAGTAGAAGTATAGAAGTGACACTACTTAATATATTATAAAGCAATACAGTAATATAAATAAAAGAAGAAATAAAAATACTCTTCCTTGTAATGTTTGCTAAGCAGTTCTAAACTTATCTCATATAAAGCAATGACGCCCATCTTCTGTACAGCAATTTTTCAAATATTTGTAGAGTACTATTACATATCCACTTAATATTTTTAAATACAAAGTAAACACATCTTTTGGCGATACCTCATATGACTTGTTTGCTTACTAACCTCTCACTCTTCTCTTGATGCACCCTTTAACACAGACGACTGAACACAGCAATTCGAGTGTAGCAATGCAACAAAGAATTCTTTTCAATTGGAAAGACATAGTATATCCATTAATATAACATAAAATTATATTCAGTTTTTTGCAGCAACATCTCAATATAGGATTCATATTTAGTGTGTGATTCATTACAATATCTACTTTCCCTACTATGATGAAAGAGATTTAATTCACATGAATTGTCAGGATAAGTCAGCTCTACCTTAACAATCCATGTCCAGTCTCATGCAAAAGTGGAAATACTTCCAGTAAAGAAATGAGATAAATAATAGCAAAAGGTGGATTATTTATTTATGTATTTTCATTTATTCAATTTATATAATCATCTAAAATCACAAATGTGATCCAGGGAAGCTAACATTAAAAACAACATAAAAAAACCACAAACCAAGATTCCCCAAAATACATCCCAGCTGTTTCCCTTAGACTCACCTAGTAGCAATAGCAATAGCAGTTAGACTTATATACTGCTTCATAGGGCTTTCAGCCCTCTCTAAGCGGTTTACAGAGTCAGCACATTGCCCCCACAGTCTGGGTCCTCATTTCACCCACCTCGGAAGGATGGAAGGCTGAGTCAACCTTGAGCCGGTGAGATTTGAACCGCAGATAACAGTCAGGTGAAGTGGCCTGCAGTACTGCACCCTAGCCACTGTGCCACCTCGGCTCTCTGTGTCTTGGCCCAGTGCTGAATAAAATAAGTACAAATCTTCAACTTCTTGGAGAAGACCAGTGGGATCAGCACCATCTGCTTCTCAACCAGTGCATTTTTCTATATGGCAGATGCCATGACAGAGAAGACACATCTTTTGGTGACATTGTTTAAAAAAGAGAGCCAGAGGATGCTCACCCTGCTGAATCTTGTGGAATAGGCCACAGATGGTCCCATTAATAACCTGAACCTATGACAGAGTATATAGATGATGATCTACTGATTATATTACATTGTGCCCAGAAGCTTACCGAGAACCAGTACAGTTTATAAAGCAGTAGTGTTACATGGACTCATCAAGGTGCACCCATAACTAATTGTAATCTGGATGATTTGCAACTTCCAACTGGTATTCAAGGAGATCGCATAGGGCATAATACAAATGGAATACAAGTGCCACTCAAGATGCAAACAAAAGCGATCCTGACCACAATTGCCACATACTCTTCAATATGGAAGTGAGAGTCCAGGAGGACCCTCAAATTGTACACTAATTCTATTTGGGAAACTCGATTTCCCCTCTAGAATTAATGATGGAAAATTGCCATACTTGGGATGCTATAATCTACACAGCCACTTAGTCCTGTTAAAGTTGAGCCTAAGTCTGTTCATCCCTGTCAGACCTCCAGGGACTCCTGACACTGAGAAAGAACATTGATAGTACGTTTGGCTGGCCAGGAATCAAGATTTATAGCTGATTATACCTTACCCCCTGCTCAATGGCTTCAAGCAGATCTTCAATAAGAACACACAAAGAGAGTAGAGCCTGAGAATACCTGTAAACTACGAGCTTTGGTCTAGACTTCTCCAGCTCCCCATCAACCAGACTAGAACTGACCCTGGAAGAAAGAAGAACATCATTGCAACACTATGCATATGCTTCCAATCAGTCTATAAATATACTATGGTATTATTGATAACCTCAAAGACTACTACAAGATCAAGAAGAACCAGGATGGATGTAGCACCACCATTCTGATCCATTGGATATAATTTGCAACCATGATCAATGCCATATTCAATGCCTGAAAGACAATAGAAAAAGGTCTAGATAATTTACTTCTTCCAGGATCTTCCAAAACGACAGTATTTTTTGGAGTATAAGACACACATTCCCCCCCCCAAAAAAAACCAGGGTGAAAATATGGGTGCATCTTATATACTGAATGCAGCATTTTTGGCCTCCCAAAACCACACCCCTTCAAAAAATGGATTTGCAAAAAGTTTAGGAGGACTGTAAAGTGTTTCTGGGAGCTAGATAGGGCAGAAATGAGTGAAAAACTAGCTGATTTTTGCGCATTTTTGCACCACACCCCCAGCCACCAGGAGCACTCAACAAGCCTCCTAAAGGCTATGCATGCCCTTTTTTGGCAAAAAATGGGCCTGTTTTCATGAAAAACGGGCTGTTTTTACTCATTTTTTGGGGGGCATCCCCCAGCAGCACTTTGCAGGCCTCTCAAACCCTCTCAGTGCCCCGTTTTTAACAAAAGATGAGTCATGCAGAGGATTCAGGAGGTCTGCAGAGTGCAAAAACTTTTTTAAAAAAATTTACCTCTTCAAAATTTTGGTGCGTCTTATACTCCGGTGCGTCTTATAGTCCAAAAAATATGGTACTTATTGTCACAAGATAATTCTTAATTATGGCTTTTATCTATGTTTACTAGGATCTGCTGTTTGTTTTCTTCTGGGATGCTGTCTATATCAGCAGCAGATTGAGCAATACCTATTCCTCTGAGTCTTACTGCCATCTGTAGGAGACAAAATAAATAACAGTGTAACCAGCTTTGTGATAGCCATAGACCTCAGGCTGCCCCTCCAGCATAGTTATAGATCCCAGAGGTGGATTGCTACTGGTTTGCACCAGTTCAGGCGAACCGGTAGTGGAAATTGGGACTGGGTCGCTAAACTGGCAGGGACGGCAGGCTGGCCACGCCTCCAAACCGATTCACCAGTCCCGCTGTTGTTTTTGTCTTGTTTTTTAGTCATTTTTTCATGTTCAGCGCATGCACAGAACAATTGGCAGTCAACTGTGCATGTGCACGCGAAGTACATCGTCAGCAATGCCAGCAGCAACCCACTCCCACTGCTATCACTCAATGTGGGCTTCAGGTGCCTATGCATCTTGGAATACCAAGGCCAAGCATCTCACACAGTTGCCTTTGCTGTCCTATTGGCCCATTGACTTTCTGGCTCTTAGTCTACCACTCATACCTTCCTTCAAAGTCACCCAGGAAATTGCTCTGAAAATTTTGCACCTCGTCATCTTCTTTAGCTGCCATGAAGCCCCCAAATACCTGATTGTGATTTGGGGTGTATCCATTGGCCCTCCAAACCTTTCTCACCCTTCCATAATGTCCACACATCATTTTCAATATTATCACCAATCTTCTGTATCCCATCACTAATTTCCACCCAGCCTCACTGCCATTATAGGAAAAACACATATTAGTACTTGGCAGCAAAAACAATAATTTGCAGGTGGTTAAAAGGTTTAATAAAATTATTGTAGCATAAACTTTTGATACATTTATTAGTTCATCAAATGCTATTATATTCAGTTACTTTTCTTGTGATAATTCTTTTAAGTGATTAGGTACGGGACCAAATGCTGGTGCAAAAAAACAAAAGCTGCTAACTTTTAATGTTTGATTGAAAATGTAGGCAAATATTTTCTTTACATTAATTGACAAGATAGTTTTAGGTTAACTTTACAAATACCAGGATTCTAAATAACAATGAAGCAAGTCAGTGGCGTCCTCAAATGTCTCAGAAATTTCAGTCCACTAAAAAAGAAAAATAAGAAATCCCAAGAAGAAACCAGCATGGTTGCACAAAGATCTCGCTGATAAATTGAAAGGCAATAAGGACAAGTACAAAAAATGGAAGAGGGACACATAACTAATGCAGAATATCAGCAGATAGTCAGAATCTGCAAAGATGAAGTCAGGAAAGCAAAGGCTGAGAATGAACAAAGACAAAGACAAAAGTCAAAGATAATTTTTTTAAAAGTTTCTGTCAACATATAAATAACAAGAAAAAAGTCGGTCCATTAAAGAGAGAAGACAACAAAAAAGTAACATTCAGTAGAGAGAATTTAGAGCTGCTTAACTTATTCTTTGCATCAGTCTTCACACAAAAAGAGACTTTTGAGACATTGGAAAAAGTGCAAAGAAGAGCAACTAAGATGATTAAAGGCCTGGAGATTAAAACACAAAGAATGATTGCAGGATTTGGGTTTGGCTAGTCTAGAGAAAAGAAGGACTGGGGGTGGGATGATAGCGGGTTTCCAGTATTTGAGAGGCTGCCACAGAGAGGAGAGGTTTAATTTATTTTCCAAAACACCGTAGGGTATGACAAAAAACAAGGAGAGAAGCAACCTGGAATTGAGGAGAAACTTCCTAACAGTGAGGACAATTAACCAATAGAACAGCTTGCCTTCAGACATTGTGGGTGCTTCATCATTGAAGTTTTTAAGAGACCGGATAGTCATTTGTCTGAAATGATATAGGACAGTGATGGCAAACATTTTTTGACTCGCGTGCCATAAGGGAGGGAGCGCAGGGGGGTCGTGCACGGGTCTACCATACCCATAATGCAACATGCAACCCCCACAGTGCACATGCGCACATAAGAGGCACTCCCCCCATTTTTGCATGCTTTTTTCACCCTCCCCAGGCTCCAGAGGCTTTATATGAGCCTGGGGAGGGCGAAAACAGCCTCCCCCACCCCCCGGAGGCCCTCCGGAGGCTTCAGGGACCTTCTGACGCTGAAGGGCAAAAAATGACCCTATGAGCAAACCAGAAGTCACTTCCGGTTTGCTCATAGGGTCGTTTTAAGCCCTCCAGGGGCTTCAGGCACCTTCAGGAGGTTTTCCTGAAGCCTCCGGAGGGCTTAAACTAACCTTATGAGCAAACTCGAAGTCACTTCTGGACCAGAAGCTCGTTCCTGAACTTCTGGTTTGCCCATAGGGCATTTTTTATTTTTTGCGCTCTGGAGGCTTCAGAGAAGCTCCTGAAGCCTCTGGGTGGCCTCTGAGGGAGTGGGGATGCTCTTTTCACCCTCCCCAGGCTCCTATAAAGCCTCTGGAGCCTGGGGCGGGCAAAAATGGCTTTAAAAAAGGCTGACCTCAGCTGGCCCGGATACGCATGCTCGCTGGCTAGCTGACAGGGCAACGCCTCATGTGCCTTGACAAATCGCTCTATGTGCCACCTGCTTGAGCAAGGGACTGGACTAGAAGACCTCCAAGGTCCCTTCCAGCTCTATTCTGATTCTGATTTTATATTAGAGAGAGGGGGAGAGTGAGAGAAAGAGAGAGAGAATGGAAAATGTCCCAAAAATATCCATCATTTGTACCGATTGCTATATTTGATTTTATCTATGGTATATTTTAAAAAGCATTGTGCTTACAGTTATTGTTTTATTTTTATTAAGCTAAGGGAAATTTCTAATACATTAAAACAGGTTTTTTTTAAAAAAAACATAGATGGCATCTTAACTATTTAAAAAAGTCAGTGTTTCTCATATAATTGCATTACAATTATAATGTAAGAAGCAGCTGAAGCAAATACCGTATGTATAAGCTGGAATTCAAAAGTACAATAATTGATGAGAAATTGCCTGAATACAATGGCTAAATAGGTGACTTTCTATCTCCATCTGCTGAGGAAATAGTTTCATGTTCATAGCAGATAAATCAATCTCAAGAGTAACTTAATTACCATGGTAAATTTCATTTCTTTGAGAAGAAAAAAGAAAATCTGATTTCATTATTACAAGCTATACCTACAGTATGGTTGCAGTAGGTTTCTTCCTAGCTTATTTCAAATATAAATGAGATAAAATTAAAACTTTAATAGAGGCACCTGGTATAGTCTTGGTTGCACTGCCTAACTATCAGTTTGATAATTCTCTTAACACAATACAAACTTGAACACGGGTGTTCAAGTTTGGGTGAATTTCATAGTAAAATAGCACATATATTAAAAATTTTAAAACACACACACACACACAAACACCAGTGGTGAGATTCAAAATTTTTACTACTGGTTCAGTGGGAGTGGCTTTGTGGGAGTTGCAGGGAAAGGATACTGCAAAATCCCCATTCTCCCACCACTCCTGGGGGAAGGTTACCTGCTTTCCAGCTCCATTCTCATGTTCACGGTAACAAAAGGAGATAGGCTAGGAGGCAGCGGGGGCTGGGCCAGCCTACGGTATTTGCCATATTCCAAACTACTCAATGGCTGAATACCACCTCTGGCACACACACATATATACATATACACATACATTCACACACACACACAAACACACACACACAGAGTGTGTAATATGTGTTATACAGCTGTGGGTTCCTACTGGTTTGGACTGGTTTGGATGAACCAGTAGTGGTTTGCCGGCCTGGTCGCCGGAACCGGCAGTGTCCCAGACCTGCCACGCCTCCAAACTGGTTCCCCGATTGGCACGGCATGTTTTCCCCCCCCCCATTTTTAAATATTTCACACATGCGCAGACCTATTTATGGACAATTGCCCACGCATGCACCAAACCAATACGGTTTACTCATCATTATACTGTTAAGGAAGGTTTACCATATGACCTAGTAATAATAAAACTTTATGGTTCTGATCACATAATATGGCTTGTTTTCCCAGACATTAATTTGTAATACTTTATGGCAACCTTCTTCAACGTTGATGGTCTCCAAACATACAGATTTCAATTCCAGGATTTCTTAACAATGGCCATGCTGACTATAGATTTCTAGGACTTAATCCAAACACCTGGAGATTTCCAGGCTGGAAAAGCCTAGTTTATAGGTTTTATTTATTAACATTATTTGTGAGTCCACAATAAACCTTAGCTAGATCAGGCAATGATTAGAGTTTATTTGAACATGCTGTGATACTAATAAAAGCAATCTGGAAGCACTGGTTTTCTTTGAACAGCCATTAATTGTAGTTGGTGGTTCTTTAAAGCCTTTAGTTATGGTTTCTATGAAAATAGTAAGCATTAGTCCTTTTAGGAAGATAATGAAAGTTTTCTTTTAAAAAAATCTGGTTTATAGAAGGTTTTTAAGGGAAAAAAACACCTTTAATATTGTATCAAGTTATGAAAATAGTTAGGGTCAAGAAACCACTATATGCTACTGCTTTTGAATCTAATTTAAAAAATAGTCTTCGGAAGATAGATATCAAGAAGGACTAATGAAGAAAGTAGGTTGCATTTTTCCTAACTATTGCTGTTTTGTGTTTTTGACAAAAGACAAATTTAGGGATTTTTTTTAAAATTAAATTAACTGTCCCTGTCTTTATTGCTTTCTTAGGATAGGAGCCCCTGTGTTGGGGTTATTGATTATTATGATGTAGTACAAACCAGTCTGTGTTATTTATAATGGAATGGCTGTTTGTGTGTCTGTGTGTGTGTGTGTGTTGTTGTTGTTGTTGTTATTGTTCTATTTTTCGTGCCGATAAAGACTTATCTTTCAGGGCTCACTGCAATTTTCATGGCTTTTCCATCTCAAAATGGGGGAGGGCAGAATGGCATCCAAATTATTGGAGGTGGAACAAATTTGCAGAATCTGAATTCAGGCTCATAACAGGCCTAATTCCTGGCGTGGGCATATAAGATGATCATGGAACTCCGGAGCTACAAGTTGTCCAGCTCTGATTTAAAATGAGAGATTAGACCAGAGTTCCCCAACATTTCTAGCTTTGTGAACCAGGGGCAGGGGAAGAAGGGATTGATCCACGAGTGGCAAGCCAGGATGCACATACACACACAGCTCCATTTGTATGACCGGCCTGCTCACAAAATGGAGCATATGCTCACGCATTCCTCACCCAAGAAAGAATGCATATGTGCACATACACACTGGCCATTTCTGTGACCCTGTTGCAAAACTCTCATGGCCCACCTGTTGGGGACCCCTCAGTTAGATAATTGTCACCAAGTAATATGATGGTTTGTTATAGACAATTGCACATTGTTTTTCAAATTTGTTATTCAGCATATGACCAGAATCCCCTTCCCACCTAAGAGCATCTCCATCAGTAACATACAGAGCAGAGGTGGATTCCTACCAGTTCGCACCTATTCGGTAGAACCGGTTCATCAAATCTACCGAACTGGTTAGAAAAGGTTCCACCAGTGGACCCGGAAAACAGGCCACACCTACAGAAGAGGTTCCAAAAAATTTTGAAACCCACCACTGATACAGAGGTTGCAGCAGATACTCCAGTACATCATCACAATGCTTTGGAAGTCTTTTGACTTCTGTTGGGTGCCTAGCACTGAACCAAACACTTTGTCCAGTTTCCCAAGTCTTCAGTGAGGACTTTCTTCTTTAAAAATTGAGCATTACCTCATAGTACTTAGTTCAACATTACCTGTAATTTTATTCGCTAAATGGCTGCACTATCTTCAGCAAACTGATTCAATATGTGTTGATTCAGTACTTCACAAGGATCACTTCATGTATAGCTGCACATCAAAACATTGCTGTGTGTTCAATTCACATAAAAGGAACATTTTATGCAGGGCATATAATCAAGTCTGCTGCAAATAATCAGGTAAACTGCTACCAATTAATTTTCACTTTGGAAATGAATAGTTTTTACATGCAGTGTATTCCTTCTTTTTATTAAGTGATAATACAGTTGCATGGCAAGGAGTCCTGGGAGTTTTGCAGAAGTCTTTAGCAATAAGACCAGCTAATCAAGCAGTGGGAATTACTTGAGGAAATATAATGAACCCTGCATTGATAGGTGATTATAGACTAGGACTTGGAAAAAAAAAGTAATGTTCTGCTATTATAGAATAGACCTATTCCCCTAATGAAGATGAGAAGTGTGTCCTTTTCCATTGCATTTCTGCTCTAGGATCACTCACACAGCATGAAAAGGTGGGACCATAGAAACTCTACCTTGGATAATGAAGGATATTTGTTATCATTTTCCTCGTGCAAAAATGCTTGTATCATTTGCATCCCATACCTCACCACCTCTATAAAACTGCCCTCTCTGGAAAACAGATTCCATAAGAAGGTGGATTAAGAAAGGAAGGCAGGAGAGAAAAAGAAAGAAAGAAAGAAAGAAAGAAAGAAAGAAAGAAAGAAAGAAAGAAAGAAAGAAAGAAAGAAAGAAAGAGTAGAAAGATGAGTTCAGGTACCGTTATGAACCCATAATCTTTCACCTGCTCTTTCATGTATAAAGGAATGCACTTCCCTAATAAGATGCTTATTCTGTCTTTTACATGGACTGATTGGTTTAAATAATAAAGTATTACTTCCACTGCTTTATTTTTATTTTTTAAGGAAACATGCATTTTCATGCTTTACACATTTAAAATCTAAATTGACACAGGTTCATGTCAACTACTGAAAAAGGATACACTCCCAATGAAACCTGTCTTAAAATATGCATATACCATAATGCCAGGAACACGTTAGTGCAAATCTTTACAGTGGGGAAAATCAGCTATTTTGTAAATGTAAAGATTGTTAAATTGTTTCCTTTCCCGTTTATGGGTTTTCTTTTTCTCCATAAGACTTGAAATTACTCAACTACTTACTTTGTATGTCTTTCTCTTATTCCTGACCTCGCGGCATGAATTTTCCTTCAGCCTCTCTCATTCATTATAAGCAGCAGGAGCCGGTGCTCAGTGAAGCTGCCAACTCCTGTAGCCTGACAATCAAAGGATGGGAAAGGCATGCCTGTATGACCTCTCAGGTCTAGGAGAGGGGAGATATATGGGATGTTGTAGTACAATTGTCCAAGAAGTAGGTCACCCCTGCTGATTCAACAGCCTGTTCTTCTCAGAAAAACCATCAATTAAGCAAATACATGGTTGCTTGATGCACTACAAATTTGTCTTCATCGCTACCTTATGCAACCTTCCTATACTGAAAAACAAGGGCAGAAATTTGTCTCCCAAAACTCTATTCAGCTGTCACCATGATATCCTAGAGTCAGCTGGAAATGTTGGGAGTAAATATGGTTTAAATTGTTCTAGAGACGCACAACCATATCCTCATCCACCTTTCTTTCATGGTTATAAATGATGTTTTATTGTTTTTATTCTTTGTATTCCAACAGAGCAGTGGAAGGAAATTATATAAAGTGGCATGAAATTCTGCCTGCCCATCCGTTTTTCTGTCAGCAGGTTGGCTCTCCAAAAACAGGAGCGAACAGAACAGGAGAAGCCAACAGAGGAAAAATTAGATTTAAAATAAAAAAATCTTCCAGATGAGGCTGGGGAAATTCAGAAGAAAATTTCAGAAAAATCTCCCATTGTGTCCCTATGGGAGAGCAGCTCGACAGCCATCCAGAATGTTGCAGACTATTCTAGTTTAAACAAACTCCCTTCACTCCTAAACATATGTCCTAGACTATAACATATGCAGTCTTTAAAAACATATACCATAACTTTTTTTTCTTTTAGAAAAGAGATACTCCGTTCAGAAAGTTAAAATTATACTTTTGAGTTTGATCTACGTGATGTAGAGGATTACTCTCAGAAGTGTCCTAAATTGAGAATAGATTGCTTAAAATCTGGGCAAGATAACAGCACTTTAAAAATTCAGCAGCATGCCACATGGGAAAACAATATTGTTTTGACAAGCGAAACAATCCTGCCCTGTTATTTCTGGCCAGTGAATGTAGATTTTCAAAATTAAGAGCAGCAGGGAGTTTCTAGCCACTCAATTTGGTAAAATCAAAATAAATCCTCAAGAACATTGTGATAATTGCAGAATAAAGCTTCCACTGTAACTGATGTGAAGGATGGGCACAATTATTAACTCTGGTTTTGTAGGAAGAAATCTGCCTACAAAATTTGGCACTCCGCACACACTGACACAGTGGTCTGCTTACACAGAGAAGAGAAGGGCTGGCATTGGAGGGAAAAACAAGGAACTGTGTTTGTTGATGTTGTCGCTGTCTTCCTGGCTGTCCCATTTCTTCATCGGCTAAGGCCAATCACAATTACAATTAAACTATTTTTCCTTCTTTTCTTCCTCAGAACAGGCTAATGTATGCTGTTGTCTTCACCATTTTTCCCCTTTTCCTTTTCAAGATACCTTGATTTCCGCTGCGGCAGCTTCTTTTAATTTCTGCTCCTTAAAGTTTGAAGTCCCATCTTTTTTCAAGGTTGCGTCACCTCCATAAGGTCCTTTCCTTTCCAACCAGTTTCACTTAGGTTCTCCCCATTATGCTTCAGCTCTTCCTTTGTACTTCTACTGATATTTTCAAACCTTCCCATCTTATGTCTCATTCTCTATAGCATTTCTTTAGGCCCTCTTTCTTCCTGCTTCATGCCATCTGCTACTCCTTTTTTTCATCTACATAGATTCTTGTTTTTTCTATTTGGATGGGCAACAGATATTCTGATTGCTTAATTGTGAATTATTGCAGTTGTTAGAGAGTACTGAACGTCTCAGCCAGCAAGACGAATTTTACAATTCACAAAAGTTTACATTTTTGGCAAAATTAGTTACATAGAAATTTGTAATTCTATTTGTTTTTGGGGTTGTTGGCCAATACAATTGTCCTCCACTTTTCTGAAATAAGCTGTCAGTATAAGGGAAGATACAGAAGAAATTACATTAGAGCTAAGTTAGAAAGCACTGGAACAAAAGGAAGAGGGGGAAAAAATAAATGCAAAGGCTTTACCTCTGAGCTATTCTTTAGCCAAGCCCTTTTAAATTTATCTTATTTATAAAACTTTAATGGGAAAAGCTGATATAGAAAATAAGAAAACTACCTTCAGCAATAGACCGAAGGATTGCTTGTCCAGAGTTGAATAAAAATTTTGAAAAAAGATTTGATTGCCTTCAGCTATCCATTTATAGGGGAAGTGCTAATAAATGCCTGTTTTCTTTGTTGTATAATATACCTATCTAGTGTCTCTTAGCCTCTATTTTCTCAGCTTCTACTTTATTTTTTTAATCCTGTTTTTAGCCAATCTTTCAGCATGATGTGAAAGGAGAAAATAATAGATTCTGCTTTTGATCTTTGTCAAGCTCTGTTGGATTGGATAAGTCCTATTGGATTGGACCATCATATAAGCCACAGTATATAAATAAAAATAATACATAAATCACTAAAGTCTGAGAAACTAGCAATGTGTAAGATATGTACTTGGAAGAAAGAATCATTGAAGGCAATGGGACTTACTCCTGAAGAGAGAGAGAATGAATCAAAAATGAACTTTTGTTTTGGAGATTTTGAATTGTGCTTGAAAGAAAGGGTTTGAAGTTTTCTTCATAAAAAGAAATCCATGGATCCATGTGGATCTTGATAATATAATAACAATCTAAAATCATTGTGCATTCATAATTCTGATTGGGCTCCAGAGAATGATCATCACAATCACAGATACAAAGCTTTCTAATATCACTGTATTCCCAATACTTACCTTGATTTTCCATGGGATCTAACCAAACACCCACTGATCTGACACTTTTTAGGCATAAACCATGGATTCAAAACACAGCTCCTCATCAATCTTCTTTATTTATGACATTACTTGAAAATGTAATTAAATTATATGCCACAACCAGCTGCATGGAATGAGCCTCAACAATCATACTCTAGATTCAGCTGTAAAAATAAAAAGGATCCATGCAGTTCCGGCAGTATCTTTTCGACTTTTGTGTGTGAGAGAATATTTTTTGTGTCAAAGAATTTTATATATTTGTCATATTTGTACTTATTCTTTTATACCCCAAATAAAGGGATTACATCATAAAAAGAAAAAGAAATTAAAAGGACAAAAATTGCAAATGGCAACTACTAGATGGCAACAAAGGATTGTCCTGATTTATTTCATTTATTTTCTTCAATATTAGAGTTGTCAAAATTTTGATTGATATGCCTACCAAAATATAGCCTTTCCATATTTAACCACTATTAATATTACAGTAATAAAATATAACATTTATAAAAAATATGCAAATTCAATAATGTAAAACTCAGTTAGGTTGAGAATACAGTTCATTCTAATTTCTACTCATGTTTTAAAATCTAAAGAAACTGAAATGCAATAATAAAACCACACATTCTATTTGACATAAGATGTTATAAAAAGACTTTATTCTGTCCTAATTATTATGATGAATTTACAAGTCAGATTCCTGCGCCCAGTTTTTATTTAGGGCAATCTTTGATTGAGAATGAATGCAGTCAGGCAATATTAGTATAGCATTTTCATTCATTTGTTCATTCATAGAGTTTCTCTTAATAAAATTATGAACATTTTATCTGTACAAGACATGTTTTCCCAAAATTCTGCTTAACTCATGGTAATTATCCCAACAAAAATTCAACAGATCCACGTCCAACTAAATTAAATAATAAGGTTAATATATGAGTGTATGGGAAGGAGGTCAATTTAATTAACCTATATATTAACTATTAAAGAGAATTTAATTTCCCATAAAATATTAGTCTGTCCTTTCACACTTCCATTAGTCAATATGTCAGAAAAAAAATAAGCCGTAATCTTTTATGCAGTTTTTGGATCTTAAAGATGGAAATAGCAATAGCACTTAGGTTTATATACTGCTTCACAATGCTTTACAGCTCCTCTCTAAGCGGCTTATAGAGTCAGCATATTGCCCCAAAAAATCTGGGTTCTCATTTTACTGATCCGGGAAGGATAGAACGCTGAGTCAACCTTGAGCCGCTCAAAATCAAATTACTGGATGACACAAGATTTTTTTGGTGCTGTTTGTGTATATCTATGTTGCTGCAACAAATGAATCTGTCTCTCCAGAAAACGATGTTAAATTGACAAAGATTAAATAATTGTTCTATATTTCTAATTTGGCTAAAGCAATCTGGCAAACTCTACTGTTTAATAGATTTTAGAGGCAATTCCTCATTACATGGGCCCATAACCCAAGTTATTATGAGCATGACAGTTTTAAAACTTCTTCCACATTTTCTTAGATGAGCATGCAGTTTCAGTCACTAAGCCAGAGTCCTAAAATTAAATAAACTGCCTGCTTTATTATCAAGTTATAAATTATGATTTGCAGAATAATTCTGGGTAGCCAACAAATGCAAAATGCCACTATTTCAGTTTGTGTTCATCATCTTCATATAGATTGTGGGTGCAGAAATTGCTTTTGTTCATTCATTTGGAAGTATAACACGTTTTTAGTTAATGACTATTCATTTTATAGCAATGCCTATGGCAAAGATACCTGTAATGTCTGTTGTTTTGCAAAGATTCAGCAAAATAATTTAAGGAAAACATCCTACTGTAATGGGTTTGAAACGCATCTCAAGTAGTTTTTCACTTAAGTATTCCATTTATTTTATTAATGTTAAATGAAATTGTAGAAAGCTATAATGTTGTCTGGCTCTTGTCCCAAAAAACATAGTTCATTTCACTTTTCCAAATTGTCTCAGAGGGTTTTGGTCTTTCTGTCTTCCAATATCTACCTAACATTTTAGATAATCACTTTGCAAATAGAAGTGACTATATTTCTCTGTTCCAGTATATTGAATTTTATTGCATTCACCTAGTTAGTCATGTTCCTTCCAGATCTAGCTAATTATGTGCTAATCTAATGTAGTTGCAAATCATTTATATTACTAAGAAAGACTTTTGTAATATGAATACCCCATTGGCTTTGAGTTAGCCTATGATCAAGAATTTGCTTAATCCATAGTTTCACTTTGTTGTTGTTCTTAGTAATTCAAACCTATTTACCTTATTCCACCTTAATTATTTGTTGTAACTATTAATTTAAAGAGAAAATCCAACATTAAATGATGTACATATTATTTTCTAATTCAGAAACAACATAACATTTACATAATATACCATATTAGCCCTCAATGGCTCTTTTAAACTCCGTGATTCTGAAGTATTTATCAGGGGAATTCTTCAGATGGTACATTTGAACTTTGCTACAGAATTGTTGGCTATATAGTCATTATAAAACTATAAGAGATATAGATCAGTGGAAAATGCATGCTATGTGCAACAAGAGTACCCTAAGTTCAATTCTTTACATATTTAATAATGGGTGGCCAAAACTTCTGTGGAAAGTTTTGGAAAACTGCTATGAGAGTGGACTGAAGGCCTGTCTCAGTGTGAGGTAATTGATACCACACAATGATATCTGGTAGAGAGAAAACCAAAGATATGCATAGGATTCAGATGAATAAAAGTGAGTGGATTTAGAAGAGGTTATGGTCCTCCAATGCAAAATAGGATTTATTTTGATGTGATGAGAACTGACTTAACTTTCATAAAGTAGCATTTTCTTTGCTTTTCTTTATATGGTAATGCCAGAGTGACAGCCAGAAGAAAGAGAGAGGATATTATTGAACCATATGTAATTGCTTTCTAGGGTCAGTCAATTAATAATGAATTGGAAGATGGAAGTGAATCATTTCCATGATCTTTTCAATTCTATCTGTCTTTCTGCCTTTGTTGAGAATAAATATCACAGTATTTTAGCAGTTTCAAGAATAGGGGAGTTGGGTTGCTCCTGGTCCCTGCTCTTCCCTGATTTCTTCTGTGAGGTAACACCACAATTTGCATTGTGTTGTGTTGAAAACTTTTCCACTATTCTTTAAAGTGAATATTAATGGTGCCAAATCATGTAATGATGCTATGGATAAGGAAGCTAAAGCAGTATTTCTGTTTGTTTTTGTTTTTGTAAAATCTGGTTATGAGGATAAAGCTGGACAATGAAAGTACAATGAAAGGACAATGAGTATCCAATTCTGAAGCATCCTGTTTTTGGATTGGATTGCCCTGTTTAAGATGCCATTTCACCAGTATTCTCCTTGCATTAAATATGTAAATCTTTCTAGCTGATATTTAAAAGCCAGACTAGCAATAAGTACATATTACTAAATGTGTAGTATGAGTATAAGTAAGTATAAGCATAATCTTTATTGTCATTGTACTTAAACACAACGAAATTGGTTTTAACCTCACTGGTGCAAAATTATAACAGAAACGAAAAAAGAAAGAAAAAGAAAATAAACTAGCAAGTGCATGGAGTGATTGTAGTTGTATTTAAAAGTCTCACAGCCCAAGGATAGAAACTATCTTTAAACCTGTTTGTTCGGTTGGCTATACTTTGATGTCTTCTGCTTGATGGTAGAAGTACAAAGAGACACTGACCAGGGTGTGAATCATCTCTGAGTATCTTCCTTACTCTGCTAAAGAGCGAGAACTGGCAATGTCATCCAGTGGTGTCAGAGGGCAACCAAGGGTTTCTTGTGCCAAATTGATCACTCTCTGTAGGGCCTTCCTGTCTGCAGCTGTTGCAGCAAATCTTGTTACCAATTCAGGACACAAGACCACGAAGGGTTGGAGAACTCAGGTTTATTTGCGCAATGGTTCAGATCATTAACATGACAAATTCTGAACCCCAGGGTTATGCCCAGGATGTTACTTTTATACATTTCGCAAACCCGGCTATGCCTGGCCACTATACTATGTTTGTTGTTTATCACAGAACATGAAGAGGGAGAAGTCTACCAAAAAAGGGAAGTTCAATAACTGATGAATTTGCTATAATTCCATATATAGGTATTATCTTACATCATCTGTTACCTTTAGTCTATCCCTGCAAATGCCATGTTCAGTTACAGGAATTTATCTAGTACATAGGACACTCAGCTATAGGTTACACTAAGCAAATTCTTCTTTTCATAAGCAAGATTTAAGCAAGTTCTCCTTTTCATAAGTAAGAAGCAAGTTGCAACATCTTCAGCAAATTGACCTCTGCATTGTATAGCATTTTTCTCATTTCATTTTATTCCCACCTTTTATACTATTTTTCCTTCTGCCTCACAGCTGTTAAACCAGCATACCATACTGTAATACAATATGTGAAGACACTTTCTATGGTGGACCGATATAAAGAGGTAATCAGCCGTTGTTCCACCTGATTTTTTCGCAGGACTCTAAGGAAATGAAGTCTCTGTTGGGCCTTTCCAATCACCAGAGACGTGTTGTTTTTCCATGTGAGATCTTGACTAATAAGCACTCCCAAGAATTTAAAAGAGGAAACCCTGTCCACACAGCCCCCCTCGATATACAATGGGGCAGGGTCCTCTCTGTGCTTCCAGAAATCTAGCACCATCTCCTTTGTCTTACTGGTATTTAGTTGTAAGTTGTTTCTTGAGCACCATACTGATACCTTCTGACTTCTTCCCTGAATGCTGATTCATCTCCTCCAGTTATGAGACCCAGCACTGTTGTGTCATCTGCAAACTTTATTATGATGTTGGATGGATCAGAGGATATGCAGTCATATGTATACAGCGAGTACCGGTAGGGGCTGAGCACACAGGCCTGAGGGGAGCCTGTGCTGAGCTTCAGCATGGAAGATGTAAAGGACAAAACCCTTACTGTTTGTGGACAATCTGTCAGGAAGACTTTGATCCATTCACAAGTGAGGGGAGGGAAATTCAGGTCAGTCAACTTTTCAATGAGAATTCCTGGTTAGATGGTGTTAAAGGCCGAGCTATACTCTATAAAAAGCATTCTGACATTATTCCCAGATTTCTCAAGGTGGCTCAGTGCAATATGTAGAGCAGTGGTGATGGCGTCCCATCTGTCCCATAAGTCTGTGGATGACTTATTCACTTCAGCTGTATATTAATAGTTTAAATATATTTTCTACCTGTGGCATTTTGTAGGCATCTGGGACATAGCAGATTGATAGTGCTTGAATTTTTCCCCCAACTCCAAGGAGCAACCTTCTTCCTGAGATAGACTTCTGCCCTTTTCCTCAACCAATGGCAACCCAGGTAGTTATCTTCTGATAAAAGGAATAAGGATATGTAGTACTTTCTCATGAGCCCTATCCTAATTAATATTATGCTAACTCAGTCTGCCAGCGTTCCATTCTTGCATAATAAATTGTGCTAAAGCTAATTTAATTACTGATGGATCTCAACAAAGCCCTGGCCGATTTATATGTCCTGTCATTTTCATGATGATCCATATAAATTATGCAACATTTCAAATGGGTCTTCTGCAACTTCCCCATATTGCTAGTTTAGCCTAATCCAACTAGACATTTTATGAAGTGTTGAAAAACATACAAGTGCAGTTCATTTCATTTTAATAATTAGTATAATATTCCTTTAAAATGTAAAATAATACTCAGTATTGTCAGTCAAAGTTGGCATGTCAAACACACGTTGAAGACAAACTGGGAAATCTTACTGTAGCAAGGGAGGATGTGAGCAGGAGACAGGAATAATTCCAGTAGGTAGGCTTTATTAATTTATATTTCCAGATAAATAATAACCTTATATTCTCTCAAGTATCTGTGACATATGACCATAATTGAGCCTGATATGAGAATCGTAAGTTGTACCAATTGTTAGGCAAGTCACCATGTGACCATACCTCATTTTACAATCTTTTGGTTATTAAGTGAAGACCATAGTCTTTAAAGAAACCAGTGACTGCCACGAGCATTTTTAAGTGCCAATTTCTTGGGGGGGGGGGCTCATAAATTACTGTCATTTGACCATGGGATTCTGTAAATGGCCATAAATGTAGGTTGGTATGTAATTGCGGGGATGGGGGAAAGGTGATGGAACTTTAAATCTGAGTCATAAGTAGCCTTAGGAAGGTCCGTCATAACTTTGAATAATTGCTAAGAAATCTATTGTAAATCAAGGACTACCTGTAGGGAGAGAGCTTATGGGGCATGACTTCCCAATTTACAATTTATGTCAGCTTTGTATCCATATTGCTTGACTATTCAGAAAGATTTGAGGTTAGAAGCTTGTCAAATTTTGCATGCATGGGCCTATTATGCACTGGAATTATCTAATTGCATTAGGCAGATTTTCCCAATTTATTTCCGATAGGCCTGGAGTGAGAAAACACCCTGCGTCTGAACAAGATTCCCAATACATGATTGATTAGAAATAGGTCTTTCAGGATCATGGATAGATCCCAACAAGAATGCAGCTTAAAAATACTTTAAAGATTTAGTACTGTTCTTAACCCTTCACATCTTTCTAAAGAATATATTGTTGTAAAAGATGCCACATTTCACCAGAAACTGTGACGCATCATCTCTTTATGACTTTAAGCCAGATGTCAGGGTTCCAAGTAACACCCCTAACCAGATGCAGATGATGGCACCAATATGAAACTGTGTAGAGAGGCTGCAAACTCCAAGCCCATATTCACAAGGTCTCTGCTTTTCCAGACATCTGCAACTGTGTTTTTCACCTCTAATTATGTCCTGTGGATAGTGGACAATGAGATCATAATAAAACTATATAATATCATAGCTTGAGTGAATGAAATCTTTAATTTTAACTAAGGCCACCTACCCTGCACAGTGGGTTTGTGTACAAAGACAACTGAATATTAACAAATTTAATTACATAACTAGCTAATTAAACTATTAAAGAAGGCCTTAGGCTGATGTAAGGCAATTTTGTAAGTAGAAATCTTAACATTACTCTGGGAAATATATTATTTCTTTTTTTATTAAAAGTTTTTATTTTTAAACAAACATAAAAGAAGCAAACATAAACACACACGGAGTATAAAAACCCTCCTCCAATTACTTAAAGTGTGTCAATTGGTTACAAAACTTTTGTGCTTCCTCACAATAATCTTCACTTGCAATCTAATATATATGTATACAATTATGATTATTAAACATTAATTTGACTATAGCTATTATTACATCCTTTTTATGCAAAGTATTCTAAATTTAAAATAAATTTATATTATGGCATTTCATTACATCATCCTGAAATCATCCAATAGTATTACATCTTTATATTTTATTCTATATAGAATTGTTTATCTTTTATAACAGAGCTTTTCAGCATCCTCTCCATAGTCCTCACAATTTGTGTAAAATTTCATATTATCAATCTAGTGTGTGTGTGTGTGTGTTTGTGTGTGTGTGTGTATGCATTATTATCATTATTAATCATTTATTTGACTATAACTATTATTACTTTATTTTATACATAATACTCTAAATTTAACTAAGTTTAACTTGATTTTTATTATAACATTTCATTTCATCATCCTGTGTCCTTCCAGTAGTAATGCAATCCTATATTTCTTGCCATTTGTAGTATTTGTATTCTAATTGTTTTCTTGATAAATCTTATTTGGACTTCTTGAACAACCTTGTTGTTCATTGCATATCTTGTAAAGACTCAAAGCCCTCCATCTGTTCCTTCCATCAGCTTGCCTTTAGATATCACCAATGCTTCTGCCAGGATTTCTCTCATTGTTTCTGCCAGATTTTCTCCCTTTTCTTCTTCCATGTTTTGAGGTTTGAGATAGAGTTCCAGTTCATTAATCTCTCCTTTCAACATTCCACTCCTGTCATTTCCAACCATGCTCGATTTGCTGTTAATATCAACAATTTTTTTATTGCTTTGTTCATATTTTTCTTCAATTTTTTTAACTCTATCCTCAAATTTCATCATCGTTTTGTAAATATTTTCAACTCTTCCCTCTATTTTTTCTGTTTTTGTTCTATATTCTCCATTCTCTTTTCAATATTCTCTGTACCTATTTGTACCTTTTGAATTTCTAGCATAATCATTTGTAATGTTAGTTCTTTTCCTTCTTCATATTGTGCCATTCTTCCAGGTTATAAACACTGCCACTAAAACATCCAAGGCTTTTTTTTTTGTTAAATTTCAAACAAGTTCACAATAATCTTTCAAGTCAAGGATTTCTCTTCACTTCAGTCCAGCTATTGATAGTATTCCAGAAGAGCACCTGCATGAACAATCCATACTCTTCCCACTATCCCTTTCAATAAACAAAATCAGGAGCCTTGAAGTATAGGATATAAGTCAGATTTTCAAAGGGAATAAGAAAAAAAAACAATGTTTCCAACCCTCCAGCCTCTAAGTGGCAACGTTACTTCTTTTCCCTCTGCTTTTACCCTTCTCTTTAAATTCCAAACTTAAGAAAAAAAATTCTTAAAAAGAAACAATCCAGCTGAGCATTGAAAAAAGAAAAGAAAGAAATTCATAACCCACCAATATGAAAAAAGAAGAAAAGTAGAAGAAGAAGGAAAAAAGAAACCAGTCCAATTTAAAAAGTAAGAGGCATTTGTAAAAATTTCATCCATTAAAATTTTTTTAAAAAGGATAACATACTAAGTTTAATTCAGGCTTAATTTGCTGCTTACTCTCTTCTGTCTTCAGTTTTAATTTTACTCTTTTTGGGTGTTCTCTTCTCTAATAGTAAAAAATTATCTCACCATTTTGACACACTCTCTCTCCTACCTTTCTTCCATTCAGGGGCTGTCCCAACCTTCTGCAGCTTAATGGCTGCTTCTCTGTTTCTGGAAAAAAAACCTTCTACTGGATCAATCAGGGACTTTGCAATGTCCCTGAGATCAGCAGGACATGCCTTTCTCTAACACTGTCTCTACGGGATGGTTTAGGTCCAAAAGATTGCTTGTCGTATCATCAGCCCCGCCTCCCGGAATCTATTATTTCTGTGGATTCTTTTTTTTTGGGGGGGGGGTAATTTTGTAAACGAAATTACATGGTATCATGAGAAATATAATGAGGAATATTTTAAGTATCACATAAAATATTACCACTATCTAAAAAAAAAGTATGAAATTTTATATGAAAAATACGGTGTTGAACTGATGAAGAATCTTCATTTGAAAATAATAATAATCATGAAGTCTATCAAAAGGGTACATATTACTAGCATTTCATTATTCCAAAATATTCTCACAAAGATTAAAAATCACACAACTGACTAGAAAGACATTTTTATCAATGTTCTATTAAGCTATTTCTTTGCATTCAACTGCAAAGCACCATAAAAGGTTTTGAACTTTATTATATTTTTATGGTGTTTTTAAAAGCACCACAAATTTTGAATATTATTATATTTACTTAACTTCTTTAGAAATGGTTTCCCTTAGAAAACATAGGCCTTGCTCAAATATCTTTCCTAAATCTTTTAAAGGAAAACAGTCTGTCTCATGAGCCTAAATGTTTGGATAATAGTTATAGGATATTTATAATGGTAATAATTAAGCTCCATAGTAAAGTAAGTGGCAGCAGTCTCAATCTGTAAACATCAAATTGAAAAAAGTACTGACTTTAATATGATTCTGTGTAGCTTCAATGTAAAAACAGACTACATATCAGCTTAGTTTGAAAAGTGTTATCCATTTAAGCAGTAGTACTGCCAGAACATAGTACAGTTGTTTAAAGGTAAAGTAGTGAAGTAGATACAGGTAACAGACAAAAGTAGAAACCTCATAGTTTTGGCGAGGTTTTCGTCCTCAATATTGACATTCAACATCAGTGTGGCATCACAGCGGCCCAGTGGTGGGTTCCAGATCGCGTTGCAACCGGTACGGTTGCAATGGGGCCCGGCATCCACCACATGAACATGCACAGCGCACGCACACACCTCTTGCGATGCCTCCATGAGCCTCCGCAACACACCAGCTGCTCGGTGGAGCGTCGCACAGGAGCTGTGCACTCCGTGCGTGTACATGGAAGCACCAAAGAGCTCAAATATAGGTAAGGAGCTCAGGCGGGCAGGTGGACCCTCCGTACTGGAACAGTACTTGGTGCTCCAGGCAGGCACTGGTACGCCCATACCAGGGCATACCGCCTGTAACCCACCACTGCAGTGGCCATATTTGACATACTAACAGTTGCCCTTTCTTCATCATGCTGTAATGGAAGTAAGGAGGTGGATTCCCAGGAAGGAGTAGGTGAATTGCAGAGGAGTAAAAGGCTGCTTAATCCATATATTATGTGTGAGAGAAAGAAAGTGAAGACAGCCCATCCCTGATAGTTCTCTAAGTAAATGCAGATATAGAGTGTTCAATCTGGCAAGATACTGTCCATTGGTTTGAAACAATAAATAACTCAGTTTGAAAGAATCATCATATGTCATTCTTGTTTTAGGTCTGACAATGCCCAATCCTAGAACATAGGGAATATATATGTTTTTAGTCCCCTTCCATGATCTTCATGATAAACATGAAAACATTTCTACATGAAGCTGTTCATCGGGGATGATGTAAATAGGGATTGAAAGCTAAACTAATGTCCCCCAATACCTCTTTAGCTCTACTTATATACAATGTAACTAGGAATTAGGAATTTTCTAGTCTTTTACCTCAAGGTACACCACCTTCACTTGGCCAACATGGCCTTTGAACATTACTAGAAACCAAAAGTAGGTAGGATCAGGTCAAAAATGAAATGTAATTCAATCACATTTAAATACAATTAAACCAGTTATATTATTTGGATGTAAAGTTTTTGAGTTAATATTATTAGGAACTCCTTCCCTTCCTACATTAAAGCTTATAACTCATTGTCAACTTTTGACAAATTCTGCAAGGCAATACCTAAAGCAGGATTTGGCATCTTCCCCCCAGCTGGTGATGACACTCATTCCTCCACATAGTTAGGGGGAACAGATGGCATAACAGGAAAGATAATGATTTCACATTAGGGGCTGCATCTGGGGTCATATTTTCAAAATTAGATTTTTAAAGATGAGAATAGATTCAGGAATTTTGGGTGCTGGAGGGGGACTGATACCCAGGGATGTCTACTTTTGTTTCCATTTTTATTTTTGAAGAAGGAAAATGTGCTGTCAAAAATCTATAATATTTTATAATATACAATTAATTGCAAAAGCAAAGAATTATAAGAAAAGAATTGTAATATTTTTGCAGTTGGTCATAGATGTTACTACTACCACATTTTACATTAGCAGCAGTACTCGTGTTAGAAGGTCTGGCAGTGGCAATAGCAGTAGCAAAAGTTACTATGCTTATACAGATTTGATACTTTAGGACTGTCACTTTAAGCATACTTACTTATTTGTGCCATAGTTCTTTTTAAACAAAATGGGTGATAGGATAGGAATAATAATTTTCCATCCTCTTTCCCTGTTGCTGACGAGTTCTTTTTTATGCATCATTGAAATTTATTTATCTATGGTTACACAGCTGAAGAAACAAAATTACCTGTCAGTTCCAATGATCAAATTCTTTAAATCTTGGGGGAGAGGGGAAGCAAAATGTTCTCTTGAGTTTGCAGAACATTACTAACTTTCACATTGTCCTGGGATCTTGTCTTTATGCTTTCAACCCTGGAACTGCACTACTTTGCATCTTGAAATAAAAGTTTTCCCATTAGGTCTCTTAAATGTTTAAGATTTAAAAAGATATTACTTAGTCTTTCTTATTTTTCCCAAAGTAGGGTGCAAAAAAGCATACAAAATATACTTTTCAAAAAGGAAACTGCTAATACCATAGTATGTGTTCCTCTCCATAGAGGAGATGAAAAATATATTTTTCTAAAAATTGTGGTTGGATGTGTTCCATGACCTCCATTAAAAATCCTGTCAATTACTTTGGAGGCCTTCCTTATATAATGAAAGGGGCCCACCCCCAACGGCTAACACTTTTCCCAGATCCAAGATAGAGTATTTTATTGGGAGATGATGACAGCTGATGGGGAACAAAAAAAAAAGATGAATGAATGATCTCCCTACTTCCTATTCCCTGTTTTATTTCTTGTGCTATCCCTGGTTCATTGATAACCAAACTGAGCCTTGCAATAGAATGCAAACGAACCTTGATCCTGAGATACAGCAATGTGAATTGGAAGGAATACAATGCCTTTTCATTACATTTGCATTAAAAAAAATGTTACTAGGACCCAGCCTGTCTGCATTTTTCTATTAGGTTTTCTTTTTATTCAAATTCCTTAGCTTTGGGAACAAGTAAAAAGAAAGTTAGAATGCAAAGTGCATGCTCATACAAATGATTATTCAAGGTGCTAAAATTGTTTGCTATTTAAAAGAAATTCATTCTAAATAATGGGAGTTTAGTAAATATTTCCCAGGTCTGGACAGCAAATTGAATATTACTCTCCTGGGTTGGCCCAGATTAACCACTTATGCCTAGTGCTCAGTTTTGGTCACATGGAGTAGATTTGGTAGCCTGTAATCAATTCTAATTGTTTTTTATTCTTGTCTGAATTAAATGTATAACCATAGGCTATGTTTTATAGGGTTTTTGGAATGGATTCATACATTATATTATACCAAAATTGAGTCACCCACATTACAACTTTGTCAGTCATGAAAATCTGGTATTTTTTCTGGATGAGTCGTTTTTTGCTATTACTCTGCCTGTAGTCTATAAGTGAGAGGCGGGGAGTTTGTGAGAGTTGGAAAACAATTAATTCACTCTGAAATTTTTTAATGGAATAGAAATGTTCATGATGTGCTTAGATTGTTTCAACACTATTAATAGACTAGGAGCAATATTTCTGCTTTACACCATTAATGAAACAACGTGTTTATATACTCTGGCCTATTTGTAATATTCCTGATACTTGCACCTTGACAAAATATCATTTCCACTAGAACACAGAATAGTTCATGCATAACATATAATTTGGCTTTTTTAAAGATTATTTTAATTATATTACATTCCTTGGCACATTATGCACTTGCAGATTTGAAGAAAAAACAATGTGCCTGTGTTTCAATGTGTTCAACACTTGAGGTGTGACCACAGCAAGCTTTATATGTTCATAATGTGAAGGGAACTTCGCTAATTCTCTAAATGCAAATTGTAATTCTAATAGTTACGAGTGGTCTTTGGAAAAAGTGTCTTTAAATTGTCTTTATTGTTGTAGATTACATCTTTATTTAGTTTCTAAACGCTGTTGATTTCACTTGGGTGGCTGTACAAATAACCATAAATAGCTTTATTGTTCTAAGGAGAATAGGTAAGCAAGGTTTTAAAATAAACATGGTGGAAAGGTCATCTCTGAAATATGGAGGGATATTCAGAGAGGAGAATATAAAGATGCTGCTGTAGAAATGAAAAGACAGCCAGAAATGCTATCTCTGTATACTTACGCTCTCATGTTCCATATGGATGAATATGCTCAGGCACATCCCTTCTCAACCAGATAAGTAAGTTGAAAGTGTTTTTCCCTATCTCTCATGGTCTCACAAGGATGGCTTTTTGAAGTACAGCAGAAGAAGTGGAATGTAACTTCTCTCTCCCTCCCTTTCCTGCCCAAGATTGCTTCTAAGAGGCAATTTAATTTTGTAACAAATGGACCCACTTATTTCTCTGCAGGGGGAGATTTTGGTGTTTTTGTATATTTTTTTATTTCAACATTTGTAAGGCGACCCAACTCACGCCTGATTCTGGGCAACCAAGAAAAACCATGGAGAAAAGGAGTAGGGCAAAGAAAAAGAAAAGAAATGGGGGGAAAATGGAAGGGGATAATAAAGTGAGGAAAAACAGAGAAAGGAGTGGAAAACACAGAAGAACGTGAGAAAGAAATAAAGGATAGAATAGCAAAGAAAAAAGTAGATATAATTTTTTTTAAAAACAAATCTTATTTCCCTTCTAATTTGAACTCCCTCCTCCCTTATCATTAACTCCAATACATACATAATTCTGTTTGGCTTGAATCAGTAGTTGACTTGTCAGCAGGATTTTAGAGCCTCATCCCCAAAGTAGGCAGGTTAAGACAAAGACCAAAGTGGCTTCAATTTAAAGCTGTGGAGACTCTAGAAAGAGTGCAGAGAAGAGCAACAAAGATGATTGGAGGGGGACTGGAGACTAAAACATATGAAGAACAGTTGCAGGAACTGGATATGTCTAGTTTTGTGAAAAGAAGGACTAGGGGAGACATGATAGCAGTGTTCTGATATCTCAGGGGTTGCCACAAAGAAGAGGGAGTCAAGCTATTTTCCAAAGCACCTGAAGGTAGGACAAGAAACAATGGGTGGAAACTAATCAAGGAGAGAAGCAACTTAGAACTGAGGAGAAATTTCCTGATGGTTAGAACAGTTAATCAGTGGAACAACTTGCCTCCAGAAGTTGTGAATGTCTTTAAGAAGATGGTGGATAGCCATTTGTCTGAAACAGTATAGGGTTTCCTGCCTAGGCAGAGGGCTGGACTAGAAGACCTCCAAGGTCCCATCCAACTCTGGTATTGTATTTTTGTAAAACAGAATGTAATGAACATTTAGACATTTAACTCAGAAAAGTTTGCCTCATAGATCTCCACATATTCAAGATAAACCCCACTTCTTTTGCATTAACCATTGCAATGGGGTGGCAATTTTGGGATAGGTTTTTGGCTCATAGTTCACCATTTTGGAAACCACAGGCAGCTCTCAACCAAGCTTTTACTTTATATGATGCTCCTGAAGCATCTGAGAAACAAGATTGAAATCCTGCTGCCAGTGTGAGAACTTTCTTACCATTTTTCATATATCAATCTCCATTATCAACAACTATAGAGAAGGTGTTCATTTTGCATAAAGATAAAACTTTATTTAAGCATTGGGAGTATTATATATTTTGGATCTTCTGATTGATGCTTCTCAGGACCTAATCATTGGTAACCATGCTTAAGACTGTGATGTGTAATTTTAGGCACGCTGATCAAGGAATTAGCTCCACCAAACATAATGAGACTTATTTCTAAGTAAATATGGGTTGGATTGTGATATTAGTATGCATACAGAACTCCAGAACGGAACTAGATAAAACACAAGCGGTACATTTCTAATGACATGCAGTTTTAACTGCATGGCGCTTCATGTAAATAGTACAACATACGCATTAAAGTAATTGTGTTTATTCTGCTGCTGGAACATATTAGGAAACCTGATTAGAAATATGATGTATATTTATATAAGCCAAAGACTAATATAATCTTCAGGGGCACAATATTTGCACAATGTCCTTTCCAATGTCTGTAACAATTGTTACTTTTGTAATTGTAATTTTTATTTCCTCAGTTTTAGAGGACCCACCTTATATGTTTTAGTAATTTAGATACATTTAAATGATATTAGGGGATAGTTCCAAGATATTATGTATTGATTAAATCTGATAATACTTTAGTCTTTCTGTTTCATGTAATGTGGTTATCTAAATGATATTTTAATATTTCACAGGCATATACTGCTTAACAAATTCATTTTCATGCTTTTATTACATATTCTATAAGAACATAGGTTCTCCTCCCCCCCCACACACACAA
This sequence comes from Thamnophis sirtalis, assembly GCF_051295495.1. Classification (NCBI taxonomy): domain Eukaryota; kingdom Metazoa; phylum Chordata; class Lepidosauria; order Squamata; family Natricidae; genus Thamnophis; species Thamnophis sirtalis. The sequence goes on from NW_028261383.1 coordinate 95,619,100, forward strand.
TAAATGTGACATTCATAATAAAATTCAAGTGAGAAGGGATATTAGCACTAAGGTTTTATGTGATTCTTCTATTAATCCTTCATTAGGCATTTTCAAGAGTCTACAGCCAGCACAGATGGGAGCCATGGATACAGGAAATTAACTGCTCAAAGTTCTATGAAATCAAAATTGCATTTAGCTCTGTAACATTGGAAGGGAGACAGAGAAAACCTTCTCCTGTCTTCTCAGGGGACTTAATACATGACCTTTGTCCTGGGTAAAATGATAAATTAATCCTTTGATCATCACTCTGCTGTAATTTCACCATTTTCCTAATGAAGTGTCTGTAAAGTGCAGACTTTAGCTCAGATATTTGAAACTTTTAATCTAAATGACAATTAAGCTTCTTATAGTTGAATGAGAAAATATAGAAAGCTACATGTGAAATAGCCTATATTTTACTTGGAAAATATAGTGTTTCTAATAGGGAAGATTTGAGATTTGACTTAAACCAGCATTGTATCACATATGAACATTTTCCTAGATTTTGAAATACTATACTTCCCCCACCCGTCACCCCCAAAAACCCTCTCCAGATAGCTGTCAATCTCAGGGCAGGGCCCTAGCAATCTGTCTTACCTTAATACACCTCACAAAATGGATGCATGGATGAAATGTTCTACTGAGCCTGTTGGTGAATGGGTGGCAGTCCATGTAATAGATGGACTGCTGTTTGCTGTGAGCCATAGTCAATGGTTCATGCAAACACACTAATTGCCTCCTCTCTTTGCAAGGCAATCTATAAAATAGCCTATTTTGTGTTGTTTCAGAGTAAAGGTGTCCTGCATCTGCTACTTTTTGGTAGCTACACTATCCACAGAGCTACAACTCAAAACAGATTATAGATTGAATGTGGCTAGCACAACCTAGTAATAGCTACGGCACATCATGCTTACCCTTAAACAAACCCTGAAGAAATGTTTTTATACCCCTTTTTATATGTATGCAATCCATATAATCAGGAATGGGCTGCTGGAGGTTCACAGAGGTTCAGGAGAACCTCTAGCTAAGATTCTGTGCAGTTAGAAGAACCCCCAAATCCCACTCCTGGCTGGCCCCTCCCAGAAGTCCCCACATGGCCCGCTTTGGATGCAGGTAAGTGCAGGGTGTGCGTGGAGGCTCAGGGAGGGCGAAAAACAGGCCTACCAGACTCCAGGGGGCCTCCAGAGCAAGGGGGGACAAAAAACACCCCCCTGCTGTGGTGCAGGAGGCCAACTAGGCCACACCCAGCATGGCTATGCCTACACAGCAACAGGCAGAGAACCCCAGCCCTGCATATAATGCACATTTTTAAAAAGGCAGGGCTTCAATCAATTGGTTGCACTTTCCATTTTGAAATCAGTGACCATCACAAGTCTATAGACAGTACTGATGTACCAGTGTTTCTTAAACTTTTTTTTCTCTCAGGGAACTCTTTTAAAAGTTATAGAGGATGCCAAATGAGCTTTTATTTGTATGGGTTGTATTTATTGATGTTTACTTTGTTAAAAATTTAAATTGATGTATTTATTGCCACTATCGCCTGTCACAATTGTTTGAAGGTATTTTAATATTGTATTATTATTTTCTAGCCCAGGCTGACAATAATTTTGATTTCACAGACCCCTGAGAGGATTTTGAGGGACTCTCCGCCAATGCCTAGAACCACATTTTAAGAAATAGTGTTATAGACAGTAATCTTCATGAAAGGAAAATTCATTGTCACCCAAATAATTAAAAACATGAGGCTGTTTTTGAGATGTTAATGGTGATACATTGCAAAGAAGAGGTCTATTTAATTTCATTTTAGAGAGTCACTTTAAATTCATGGTCATCTTTCTTTCAGGAAAATCATTTTGTTTTCCCTTTTATTCAACAATTCTGTGAATTTCAGTAATATAATTAACATGTTATAGTTGAAAAGACAAAACAAAATGGAGACAATTATGAGTCCAGACCTTGTGTGTTTCTTGGATATCAGCTCAAAATGTTGAAAAAAGGTTGCGCCTGTATCACAAAACACATAACATTACCTTGTAGTTGTAGCTTTGAGAAAGAATATGATGGAGAGGAGAATATTATGTTTTGCAGACAGCCAAATTTTCTTATACTAATCTGTGTCAAGAGACATTTTTAATTTTTGGTATAAATCTAAAAATAATGAATGAAACAATAATATCACCATACCCAAATAATAACCTTAACATAATTAGATGCTGGCAGTTGTATTGCTGTGCTAATCCATTTCCCTATTATGAGTGAAATCAAAAACGTTTGTATCTGCACTACATTTGTCATTTTGTGATATTATCAAATTACACAATCATTTCTGTTGGAGAGCCCCCCTATTAATTGGGTTTGCAACCCAGCAAAAGAAGATTCAAGCATTCACTTTCCACTACTGTAACCTGTCCATGTTTTCCTTGAACTCACACAAATTAAATGAATTTTCAAGGAAAGCAAACAAATGCTGTTATTTCCTTTCATTTAATCAATAATTATGCAATGTGCTTTTTAATATGAATACAGGTAGTTGTTGCTTAATGACCATGTTCAATGTTTGTTCAAAATTACAACAGTAATTTTGTACAAATTCAGTACTGTTGTAATTACAACAAAGACTTTTTCAACCTGTACCCAATAGCAGCACCCTATTGCAGGGGTCCCCAAATCCAGGTCCATGGACCAGCATCAGGCCATGGCATGCCAGAAACCAGGCCAGGTCTCATCTAAACTGTACTTATACCTTTGGTTTTGCCTGCCTAAATATAAAACTTCCCTCTTCTCCACATTAAAATTCATTTTGTTAGATAGGGCTCTTTGTTCAAGAACTTTTTGGACCCTGAGCTTGTCTTCAGGGGTTTTGATATTCCTGTCCATTTAGTGTTATCGGCAAATTTGAGTTCTCTCTTTCTATTCCCTCACCTAAGTCATTTATGAAAAAAATGAAGAGTACTGGGCCTAAGATGGTATCTTGTGGTACCCCACTGCTTACTTCTCTCCATGTGGATGTAATATCATTAAGGACTACTCATTGAGTATATTTTGTCAGCCTGCTACAAATCCGTCTGGTGGTGGATGTTGTCTAATCCACATGTTTCTAACTTACCAAGAAGTAGGTTGTGGTCTACTTCGCCAAATACCTTATTGAAATCTAATAGTTTTCCCTGAGTTTCATACTTCTCTGGATTTTTAATATAATTCTTGGCTTTAAACTACCTTCAATTCTACGTGTGTGTGTGTGTGTGTGTGTGTGTGTGTGTGTGTGTGTGTGTGTAAAAAATATATGTTTTCTGCATATGTTACAAAAACTTGTGTATAAAAACCAACACATTTTTAAGAGGTCTCTGAGCTTGGTTGGGTTTTTTAAAAAGATGTTTCATTACCCAAACTAAATAACACCAACAGTGCTAGTATTACCTAGTTACATAGAGTTACCTAGATGTCCCTAGTTTGGGAAATGTAACATCTTCAAGAAAAAAACCAAACTTAGAGAGCACCAAGGACTCTTCATTTCAGTTCTGAGCTACAAATATTCTCCTTTGTTGACATTCTTCTTGGTTTTGTTACATTCACAGAAAATACAGCTATTTAATAATACAATGGCAGAGTTGGAGGGGACCTTGGAGGTCTTCTAGTCCAACCCCCTGCCTAGGCAGGAAACCCTATACCATTTCAGACAAATGGCTATACAACATCTTAAAGACTTGCAACTTCTGGAGGCAAGCTGTTCCACTGATTAATTGTTCTGATTGTCAGGAAATTTCTCCTCAGTTCTAAGTTGCTTCTCTCCTTGATTAGTTTCCACCCATTGCTTCTTGTTCTACCCTCAGGTGCCTTAGAGAATAGTTTGACTCTCTCCCTCCCTATAATTAAAAGAAAGATTGCAATTTTCCCTATCCTTTGATATCTTCTGTGCAATGTAAAACCTTTCCACATCATTGTTTTAAGGTCTTTCATGATTATTCTGAGTTGGATCTCCATTGATATCCATTGGGGCCCAATCAGCCATGGGATATAAATGTGGGGTAGAGAGAAGAGAAGGGTGCCAAGTGACAGAATTTTTATCTGGGCTACTACTCCATTTTATATTTATACAAGAAAGTCCCATTATGTTTATGTTGTACAGTTTGGGCATTCTTACAACCACTTTGCCTCATGCCTGCCATTCTGACACACAGCTTGTAATAAGGTGGGATTTCTGAAAGGTGTCAGAATTAGCATGTTTGATAGGACACAACCAGCCAAATTCTGTGACTGCAGCTGATAGCCCTTTGAGATCCTACTAAATGGATAAAGTTACCTCATACAGTATTGTCTCAAACATTGTCCTACTAGATGGCCAATCTCAAAGTCTCAAAAATATGAAATTAACCCTAGATAGATGCCGGGGAGAGATTTCTTTTGCAGTATAAACTTGTCTTAACTGTTTAAGTTCTAAGGCTATTTTCTGCTGCTTAAAATATTATAATCAATAAAACTTGTTTTGAATGATAATTCTTTTAAGACTAAGATTCCTAGCCCTGTTTTAATTAGTTTTGTATATCTGGCACCTTGCAGGTGTCAGGGCAATGGCAGACAGAATTATTGCAAAAGCATAATTTCTGTTGGCATGTTGGAAGAAAGGTTAAGTAGTTACTCTCAATTGTCTTGCATCTTACAGATGATAGATTTCAGGGCAGCTTTCTAATTGGTGGAAGATAATCATTGTGGCAAGGATAAATGTTATTGCTTATATTAAATTCAATAAAACAAATAGTCGAACTTGGAATTATGGCAGAGTCAAAGTTCCTTGCCATGAGCTTGGCACCTTGATTAGAAGGACACCTTTTTTTAAAAGAGTTGCCTCTGTAAAATCATTTTCAAAACCTAACCAAAGTTATTTCAAGGCTCAGAGATGTAATTAGCAGTTGATTGCAGGTATCTGGAAGGGGTGGTGGTTCAAGGAAGAAGAAGAAGCTTAATTCCAGCAACTCAGTATTCCTCAAACTTTAATTCTGCCGACTATTCAGCATCAGTACAGTCCCTAGTAAGCAGTTTGAGAATTACCAATAAAGGAGAATATTCATAGCTCAGGGCTGAAATGATGGTACCTTGGTACTCTCTGGGCTTGTTTAGTTTCTTGCGGACATTTCATTACCCTAACTAGGTAGCCTCATCAGTGCTAGTAAGGAGTGCTGTTTGATTTCAGTTTATATTCTGGTGTCTTGCCTGTCTGTGGGGTGGGGGCGGCCTTAGGGATTCTTTGGTTGGGCTGTTTACTGATGACTCTTTGGCAATTTCTTGATTGCTTACTTGATTGTTGGTCTGAAATTGACTTTGGAGTTCTTGCTGCTGGAGCACTCTATTTTGTTATGCCTTCTCAGTAATGACATCCTTGTGGAGAAGGAAGGACAAAAGTTCTAGGTTTAACAAGTATGACTAATACTGCTTTGCTGGATATTCCTTTGGCTCTATGAATTTCACACCTACATAAGGTGGTGCGGTGGCTCAGTGGTTAAGAAGCTGAGCATATTGGCTGGAAAGCTGGCAGTCCAGGTTTCAGACCCAAGCACCATGTAACAGAGTGAGCTCCCGTTCTCACCCCAGCTCTTGCCAACCTAGCAATTCAAAAGCATGCAAATGCAAGTAGATAAATAGGTACCACTTTGATGGGAAGGTAGCAGCATTCTATGATGTCATGCCGGCCACATGACCACGGAAATGATTTCGGACAGTGGTGGCTCAGTGGCTTTGAAACAAAGATGAGCATACTATACTATACTATATTATACTAGGCAACAATTAATGGAATAAAATCTGGAGTGGACTCTTTTATCCTTTTTTTACATAAACTGTACATATTTATTCATATATTTTATTCAGTTTTATAACTATTTGGGGAATTTTGTTTTATTTATTAAATGTATTTTCTGCCCACCTTATTTTGAAACAAATGAAATTATGCTATCCCAACTCTTTTCATTGTGCATTCCACAAATTCCACAAACTTGTTAATAGATCTCCAATGACAGAAAACTATTGTTGATTGCACCAATCCAGAACATTAGATTTGAAATTACTGTAGAGAAGAAAGTCTACTAAATAATAGCAAGTAAAATCAACTGTCTTTAGAGACCTGGTCGACTCAGCATCCGAAGTAAATCACTCAGAGGGTTGTGAAAAGCATTTGAGCATTTCTCAATACCTAGCTCTTTTCAGGGCTTTGAAAAGAGGTGCTTTGTTCATATTAATGTACTTTGCATGTAATGTACTTCTTTGGAATCTAATGCCTACAATAGAGAGCAGAGGATGCAAGTGTTTTTATCAATTTTACATGAAAAGTTAGTAACTGGCCTCCCCTGGTGTTTCTTTTAGGTCTGATACTATTTAGCATTTATAAAAGGTTACAAATCACATTTGATGAAAATCAAGGTACAATGTGAAGGGAGTTTCACAATTATCCTGAGAAGCAAGCTAGTAATTATACCTTTACCTATTGAATTTGCTTTCCTCACTTTCTTTTTTCCCCAAGAAAAGCCTATTGAGGTTAACTGAAAGGCTCTAAATCTTCCATTGAACAGTTTTTGCAAGCTTGTCCCCAAAGGTGTATTCCTAAAAGAACCTTCAGAAGTGAAGATACTTCTTGGATGAGAAGCAAAATGACTTAAAGGAAAAACAATGTCCAATCACTTTTTGAAAAAGCACCTTTGGGATAACCATGATCTGGATGTTTGAGAATCTCCATAGATACTTGTTGCAAGCTTGATTTAGAGTAGTATGAAGACAAAAAAAATTCCATACCATCTTTATATGACACAGCTTTTTCCAGAAAATGTATATTTGGCCGAAAAAATATATAGCACCATGACAAATGAGAAGAGAAGAGCACCTTAAACTGGTTTTAAATTGGAAGGCTAGTTCACATAGAGTGCTCTGAATAAAATGCCCAACATTCAAAAAAAATATGTCCTGGGGCTACAGAGTCTAGATAATTTATTGTGTATTCAAAAACTAAGGACATTTCTCTCTCTCTGAGTTTTTAAGATTTCTACATCACAACAACCGAGGTTACAATGCAGTGTATACTTAATGTGCCATCCTCCAATGTGTTTTGGATTTTAATAAATCATAGTGGCAAAATTTGACAAGCTCCTAATATTCATAATGCATGAAGCTGATTGCAATTGCAACTTTGAAAAGAACAAACCAATCAGCATCATAAAACAAACATTGGGGTGGGGAGGTATCTCTAAAGCCAGACAAAATATGTAAATTTTTGCAGTAAGGCTTCTTTTTCTTTCAGAGACACCACTAGTCGTTATTGCTCCAGAAGCAATTACTTATCAATGGGCACGCTACGAGTGGTCAGAGCCATTTCATCCAACTTCATGCTCCATTAAAGCATCCCCATCGGTTGATTGTTCCTTTAATGATTTTAAGTCTGATGAAACCCATCATAATAATTATCCACTGTTTACTAGTTTTACTGCTAGGAAGATTTATTATAATGTTCAATCAGAGTCTGCTTTCCTACAGCCAAAGTCCAATGTCCTGTGGCTTGGGATGCCCAAATAAGGTCAAAGTTTTCCTATAGAAATTCCTATGGTATTTAAAGATTGCTATTCTAATTGCCCCTGAAGGTTTTTCTAAAACCTTAACAGATCTAGTGCTCTCGATCTCTGCTTGGTAGTGTTTTATTGGCTCTACTAATAATGCAATCAACACTCTAAATATGAGAAAAGTGGGAGATGTGCACCGTGCTCCCCATTCTTGGCATCCTCCAATATTTTGGGTTCCTACTTTAAAAAATCCCTAGCAAAATTATCTATGTTGTAACTTATACACATCTGTAGTACACCAGGCTTCAGAAAGGCTGTTTTCTTAAAAGGACCACTAAACCTTTTTGGATTATAGATAACCAATAAATAGCAATAGCAATAGCAGTTAGACTTCATAGGGCTTTCAGCCCTCTCTAAGCGGTTTACAAAGTCAGCATATCGCCCCCACAGTCTGGGTCCTCATTTCACCCTCGGAAGGATGGAAGGCTGAGTCAACCTTGAGCCGGTGAGATTAGAACCACTGAACTGCAGATAACAGTCAGCTGAAGTGGCCTGCAGTACTGCACTCTAACCACTGCGCCACCTCGGCTCTTAATGGCAAGAGAAAGAGTTGTTTTTCTTATTATATTAATATTTAATCATTTAATATTATTATTATCTCTTTCCTGCCACCTTAGCAAAACCATGGTGGCACAATGGTTAGAATGCAGAATAGCAGGCTAATTCTGCCAACTGCCAGCAGTTTGATCCTGATCAGCTGAAGGTTGACTCAGCCTTCCATCTTTCAGAGTTCAGTAAAATGAGGACCGAGATTGTTGGGGGCAATATGCTGACTGTAAACCACTTAGAGAGGACTGTAAAGCACTGTGAAGTGGTATATAAGTCTAAGTGCTATTGCTAATTTTCTGTTTTTGCAAATTTGGTAGCCTTATTAAAGGATCATATGCATATGTATGTAAACATACGCATGCAATAAATAATACATGCATGTAATCATAGAACTTTCTGTATAGAACAAGTGTAGATACTGACTACAACTACAGCACAGAACAGCAGTCTGGGTGGGTTGCCATTTCAGTTGTTAATTTCTCTTTCTCTCTCTTTAAGCACAGTAACCACATGCACACTTGCCTAGGAATGCAGCTTTAAAAATAAAGATTATGTGGTGTAACAAGTCAGAAAGGGAGAATAATAGCATTTGGCTTCCAGCCGACAACAGCTGTAGGAAATAAAGCTCAAGTGGAGTAGATAAGGGGGTGGGAGATAAGACACCTGGTGAGCGGAAAAAGAAGCTTAAACTATATCAAAGGCAAGGGATGTTTGAAAAGGAGGATGAGATGGAATGATTGCCGAATGCAATGAAAAAGAAGACAAAAACTGATATCAGTAATAAGAAGATTCAAGGACTGGTCAGTAATGGGGAGGCAGTTTCAATCCAGAGTATCCTCCCTCATGATGAGTCTGGGCTCACCAGGATAAGGTGGTATATGATTTTCCCATTGAAGTAATTGCCAGTCCTTCAAATGAGAATTGTGGTCAGTAATTCACTTCCCTGGTGCAGATATTTTGCAGCCTTTTGAAGGAAGTATCTTTGCCATTATGAAATGCCAGCTTGTTTCTAGAATACTATTCTTTATTTTTGTGTATCTTCAGAGGCTGCAGTTTTTTAATGCTCTCCTAATTTATATTTTTGATAACATCTAACAAACATGAAACTACAACTCTAAGCACCCTGTCTATCTTGTTTGCTGGATATTACTGGTGACTATATCATGAAAATCTTACAAACTAAATTGGTTGGTGGGTTAGGAAAATTATGGAAAATATTTCAAATAACTACCAGGTCATGGCCTGTTTAGAATTGGGCTGTGTAAGGGACTTGTGCAAGTGGTAGGCTGACGCATACATGCAGCTTAATTTGCACGCTGGTGTAGTAGATACAGGAAACTTAAAATATGCATATTTTGTAGAACAGCAATATTATCTGCCTCTTTCTGATTGTTACTACTACATTAATATTTGAGAGGAAGGTTTCCTTTTCCAGAAGTGACTGCAAATGGCTTTGTAAGTTGTGTTTATACAGATGCCAAATACAGAAGCACTCCAGATGTGGTATTCAGCAGGTTCTGACAAGTTCTGGAGAACCAGTAGCAGAAATTTTGAGTAGTTCAGAGAACAGGTAAATACTACCTCGGACTGGCCCTATCCCCATCTATTCTCTGCCACCCAAGTCCCAGCTGATCAGAAGGTAATGGGGAATTTGTAGTAACCTTCCCCTGGAGTGGGGTGGTAATGGAGATTTTACAGTATCCTTCCCCTGCCACGCCCACCAAGCCACACCCACCAAACAAAGCTAGGCCCATCAAGCCACGCCCACAGAACCAGTAGTAAAAATATTTGAATCCCACCACTGGAGCACTCTCAAGATCATATGAAAAATAATTTTTCGGGGAACTATAATTATAAACATCCATTTAAACTGGCCAGTTACTTCCCTTCTTATGTGGATCAATTTCAGCCTGAAATAAGTACTTAGGAAAGGGTCTCCCCAGCCTCATTTCTCCTCCCTGTCCAAATGTCCACTGTTGGTCTCACAAGATTTCACCATTTTGGCTTCAAAGACTTTGGGATTGCTAGACTTGTATTCTGCTTCTTTCTGAACCATGTTTAGGAGCATTTAATCAATATTTCATAATCACTGCTACACTGAAAAGAGTGATTTATTAAGAAATTTTAGTATTTGGCGATGATAGTGTAATTTGTTTCCAGTAAATATAGTGGACAAGTCAGAAAAGACTTTGACTCTTTTTGACTTTGCATTTGACTTTGAATGAATGTAATCAGTTAATAATCAAGAGTTGAAGGGGATCTAGCAGTGGCATCTGTCATCTCACTAATCATCAGAGTTGATTTGGGTGAAGTGACTGCCTATGTGGGGGATCCCCTTCCTTCCTCAGTTTTCCATGTCCTCCTCAAAGCTCTGGCTCAATGGAAGAGAAAGACTTCCCAATAGGAGTGCATCATTCTTTGTGAGGAATACCGAATAGCTGTTTTCCCTTGCTAGAACCGCCAAACAAAGCTTCTGGATTGTTTCAACTCGTGACCTTTTAGGAAGGTACCAGGCACTTTGACCAGCATAACACCCTTTTCCTTAGCCATAAGACAGTTTATTCAGCGATTGTATGTACACACACACACACACACACACACACACACAAAATGTGGTCTTCAGAATGACAATGATACATAATGCTTATCTCCATGCAATGTAGGTAATCCACATAATTATATGAATTGCCTGTTTTCATTTCTTCAGTAAACCATCGGATGCTATCATGGTTAAGACTATTGAAGAGCCAGAGTCACCCCTATGGGACTGGCCCATGTGTCCCATGCAATGACTCTTAAGCAATTCTTCTGCTTTGAAGCTCTTCATCCACTCGGAGAGCAATTACTTAAATTTATTTCAAATGTTGGCTTGCCTCTAGAGTGTTTTCCAAAATAAAACTATAAGGGGACAGTAGCAGGGGAATGATTCAGCAAGAAGTTCCATTTCTTCCTTAAGGGTATATGTTGGTAAAGTTTTCTGGGTTTAATAATACTTATCCTAAGAACATTGCAAAATCCCCACCATTCTCACTAGGCTATTGAATGAGCCCCCACTGAAACAGAGAGCAGAGATGGAGATGAATAATGAGCACATCCCAGTAAATGAGCAATTAGGCTAGAATAAGACTACCTCAACATTTTTTCTATGGAAGCTGCTGAACTTGATTTGCCTTGACTTCAGCTCAGCTTACAGGAGCATGAATGCCATGATGGAAAGGCAAAAAAATACTAGGCAACCCCAGGGTATTAATCATCCCCTCAAGATTGACTTACCCATGAGAAATGGATTCATCATCAGGCATGCTAATTTTGTTATTTATTAGCTTTATTGATAGGCTTGCAATCCACCTGACACCTCAGACTAATTTAGCTAACATAGATGCTTATTAACTTTAAAATAAGACCATTCAATATCACATATCAGAGGAGCTTACATTGCAACTGTCCTTTGAGAATAATCAGAAAACAGTTTGGGGTAATCCTAGAAGAGTTGCCATAAATTTCCTGCTTCTGTCTTGATCGCCTTTTTGCTAAAGCTTTTCAAACTGTCATTGAACTTTCAACATAGAAGTGAGCTTAAATTTATGTATAGAGAATTATGTCTCTGTATGACAAAATTACAGATGTAGTATTTCATTCTTCAATAGTTTATGACATAATCCCCTTTCTACATACTTTAATTCAAAGATTATGTCTGGTTGTCTTTGCTATGTTCATGTTATCAAAGTAACAAAAGTAAGTCTGTGACCTAAAAAATGTTTCTGCCTTTAAGGTGAAATTTTCTTCACTTTTTATTTGACTAATTTTAGAAGACTTTAAATAGATTCTTTTTGAAATATTAAACAAGATTGTGACTAAGTGGAAGAAGGAAGCAAAGCACAATACTGACAAATTAGTTTTTATTTTTTTATTTCAAATGGTAGCAATTTCATTCACTTCATTTCAGTTCTTTGCTGAAAATTAATGTTGGTGAACCTACTTACTAAGATGAAAACTAGATTTTATCACTAACATATTTTCCTTCCCATCACAAATGGAAAGTATATTTAGGATTTTGAAATGAAGGGAATTGAAATCAATACTTTTTACTAATAAAACAGATTGAGAAAAATATGCTTAATCTCTTTAGATGCACTTCAAAATAGCCGCATTAATTAAAATTATAACTTTATGAAATCCTTTAATCATCATTATGCTCCTTTAATCATTAATTATGCCAGCATATTTCACAGACTCATTTTGCCCAAAGTGTTTACTTCACCATAAAATAAGTTTCTTCAATTTAGAAAATGACCTCATTGGAAAGGTTTTTGTCTTGGAAATCATCAAGATTAAGTTTAACAGGTTATTTAATACATGAACCTTTAAAACTCATCCAGCTCTTTGTCATTTTAGGATATTCTCCGTAAGGCTCAATCAGGCACTTAGCATTCCTGTATCTTCATCACATAAAAGGTAATTATACCAGATTAGGGATAACAAATAATTTGTCAAATCTTTAAAGCAAATGACAAACCAAGATTTAGATTGAGCTTTTAAGGACCATGAAGTTAACTGCAGTAAGAATTATCACAATTACATTATTTTTCAAACAGTGATATAAATTAGATCATGAACAATCTTTACAGCAGTATGAATTCAAATGCTCAAAACTCATGAACATGAAATTCTACTGGATCCTTTTCTAACATTCATTTCTTTAAAAAATATCTTCTAACTCTAACTATACTAACTCTATAGAAAAAAATATATTTTTCATTCATTCATATATGCAGGCAACAGAATAGGAATTTCTGAGGAACAGCTACAGCCCACAAATATCTCAATATCAGGGCTTGTTTTTTTTACTATTTATAGAAAATTATATTCCATCTTGAAGGAGTCACAGTGAAGCATTTCACAATTTGCAAAATTTTGCAATTAAGAGTTTATTGTTACTTATTGTAGTTGAAAAAGAAATGCAATATAATTTAATATTGTAACACATCACTTCTAATTAATTGTATTTTCCCGCAGGATACGTCAGAGCTAAGTTGTTTTAGAGGATGAAATTGCGATCCAATTATGTTAGCACTGAATGATTATTTACTTATCATTAAATGTGTGTGCCAGCTATCTTGTCCAGAGATGATTCTTTAAAAAAAAAAACAGTCTATAAAAAATAAGAACTAATTTGTTGATTTTGTGTTTTTATGTCATCTATAAAATAACATAATTTATGATAAAAAACTGAAATATTTCTTAAACTAGTTTACTGTTTGTACATGGAACAAAGCCAGTAAACTAAACAATTAAATCATCTAAAATATGTTCAGGCACTTCTTTCCAAACTCTCATGTCCAATCAAAAATATAATGAACTGTAACAATGAATAAATGATCACATTATACCAATCATGTTTTATTAGTTCCACAAATATTGTTTTGGGTCATTCAGTGGAGTACTAAATAGCAATAGCAGTTCAACTTATATACTGTTTCATAGGGCTTTCAGCCCTCTCTAAGCGGTTTACCGAGTCAGCATATCGCCCCCACAGTCTGGGTCCTCATTTCACCCACCTCGGAAGGATGGAAGGCCTCTCAATCTTGAGCCGGTGAGATTTGAACCGCCGAAATGCAGTTAGCAGTCAGCTGAAGTGGCCTGCAGTACTGCACTCTAACCACTGCACCACCTCGGCTCTTTAGCCCCCCCCCCCCACACACACACGAAACAGTACTGCTTCTAATGGGGTACAAGGTCCATCAGTTTTAATATCCTGAAAATGTTCTTCTCTGCATGCAACCAATTTTACTGTATTCAGGGCATTCTAAATTAACAGCAATGAAAGTAAACTGGCTCTAAGCTTTGCAGGCTAGATCTTAAATTCTATTATAGAGGAAGAAGTCATCTTGAAGAGATCTCTGAAAACCTAGAGCACTGAAATTAGTTCAACTGCAACATGCAAACTTATTATTTTGGTACATGATAAGCATAAAGCTAGGCCTGCCTCCTAATGACAATCTAGGCCAAATTGATCAGATTAATTAAGAATATTAAAATTGGATGTTTAAAATCCATACGTTGTATCTTTAAAAGGCAACATTAAAATATTTAGCATCTTACTGGTTTCAATTCAATTCAAACCTTTTTTGTCGACGTACAACATGTGTACAATGAGATTGGCTGAGCCAATCTCTTCGTGGAAGAGACAACTCACAGTGAAAGACAAAAAATCTCTAGCCCAGTGAATCCTACCAACAAACACCCAGCTCTATTGCACCATGTGAACTTATTGCACGTGGTGCTGGCCCCACAAGTCAATCGTACTATGTTGTTATAGGGTTATTTTTCATTCAGGAGTCTGACAGCCCACGGATAAAAAATGTTCTTCAGCCTGTTTGTGCAACTGCCTATGCTTCTATATCTAGAAGGTAGGAGAATAAAGAAGGGCTGACCCAAGGTGTGTGTCATCCCTGAGGATTTTCCTCACTCTCCTAAGGCAGTGAGCCCTAGCGATGTCATCTAGTGGTATCAGGGGACAGCCCACAATGTTTTGTGCTGTGCTCACCACCCTCTTTCTATCCGCGGCTGTCAAACAGCATGCCATACCGTGATGCAATAAATGAGGATGTTTTCTATTGTGGACCAGTAAAAGGAGGTCATTAGTTGTTGTTCTACTTTATTGTTTTGCAAGACCCTAAGGAAATGGAATCTCTGTAGGGCCTTTCTGGCCACCTGGATCATGTTGGTTTTCCAAAGTGAGATCTTTGCTGAGATAGAATCCCAGGAATTTAAAGGAGGAAGCTCTCTCTTAAATTCCTGGGTGTCTATCTCAGTGAAGATTAATTTATATTGATATTTATGTGGACTGATTCCTAGTGTTGGCATTATACTGAAAATATAATCACTTTCTGGTTGACTTAAGGAGGAAAACTGTAGCTTAGAGATTTGGAAGGCAAGCACTACCCTGTATTTCTTAACAATATAATTTTAGCTTATAGTTTTACAAACAGCTGCAGTAAGATTTTTGAAGTGAAAGTGAAAGGATAAAGGCTTAATCCTGGCCATATCATATCATCACCAAACTTTCCATTTATAAATAAGCGTAGTTCTCCTGAAAATTCATCTCCCTATTGTTTACACACACACACACACACACACACACACACCGTGCTATAATATGGAAATGGTGGAAGAAGAAAAAAGCCCAGAGGTCAAAGGTTAGGGTTTCTCACCTTCTTCTGTTCAACATATTAAATGCAGAGAAGATTGTCCTAGAGAGGTAAAGTGGCAAGAGTAGCATTTCCAAAATATCTATCTGATACATTTTTAAAAGGGAAGGGGCTTTCGAGCCTCAGACATCACATTTATTTCTAAGACTATGTCTGGGTTTTATAAATATTACTGTAAAATACAGGTGGTGACAGTCTATGCTCCAGTTGTTTGTTCAACAGTATGGTGCATTGCTCGGGGGGGGGGGGACAGGTGTGCTTAAAGGGAGCAGTTTGGAGTGTTACAATGTGGATAGGATTACCACCATCAATTTGTTTTATGTTCAGTAGATATTTTGGGATTATAATTGCATGATAGTCATATATGGGCTCTACGGGCATACTGCTGTGTACTGCGAAGTTCACTGAATCCATTATTCTACCCTCCCCTCAAAAAAGGAGGGAAAAGAAAGGATTAAATAAAAAATGATATTTTTTGAAAAATATATTTTTGTCATGATGTCCCTAGCTTTCTGAAATATTCACAAATATCTTTTATATGGTATTTATTTTATTCCAGGAATTGTATAATAATTCTACTCTATGGCAGCCATTGCCAGAAAAGCACTGATCTATACAGCAATTTGTGTCCCGGACCCATATTTGGTGGCATGGAATTGGGTCTAAACAGTAATCAACATTTCATTTCAGGAGCAGATTGTACCACTTGCTTCAAAAGACACAGTGGTGTCTTCTCACGAGGCTATCCTTGGATCCAAAAGCATTGGATAACTTTTATTCACTCTCTAGGTTTTCCTTTTTAGAGAAGGTTGTGGAAGAGGTGATAGGTATTTATCTTCTGAGAGCCATTGATGAAGTGGATTACCTTAAGACCGTTCAGTCATGATACAGGTTCATTTACTATTTTCAGAAGGCATCGGTTACCCTTTTGAGGACTGGAGATGGAGATGATGCAGCCATCTTGGTCCTCTTGAATTCTTGAGGCATTCAATACATAATGAGGCATTGTATCTTTCTCGACCAGTTTTTGGTGGGGGGCACTATTGCAGCTTATCCATGTAATCTTTATCATAATACACTCCTATTAGGAGGGGAAGAATACATCAAGTGAAGTGTTTCATAATATGTTTTACTGAATGTCTAGTAGATGTATATATTATCTATTAAATATAGCTATTATATTAGGAAATTAAGTACCACATTGCATAATTTATAGATAAGGGACAAACCCGTGTCTCAATTAAATCCTAAAGCTTTGAAAAGCTTTTACACTCAGTGATAAAATTATAGATAATAAATATTTTGCTTTAGCTTCCCTAAAGTTATGAAAAATCAGTTTGGCTTTCCAAATTCAAAGAGTTTATTTTTTTTTTCAAACTATAATCATTATAGCCAGTTATTATATTTTGTGCAAAATAATCATTTCCTCCTCAAATGTTTTAAAATGGCAGGGGGGAGGGAGAAAGGAAGTAAATATGTCTCACTTTGCATTGTTTTGCAACTCTGGGATAGTGGAAATGATGAGAGAATAGTAATAACAAAAATAATTAATGCCTAATTCACAATATAAACCAAGCAATTTGCAATGCTTGGCTGATATATAAATTAAATATTGTTTTCTTCTAAAGTTTGACTTAAAATAGATCTGAACATCCATGCGTTTGCTGTGTTCAGCTTTGAAAGTCAACTGCCTTTATTTTATAACAAGGGAAACACGAGGAATAATGTTCTGTTTTAAAATGTCAAAGGAATTGCAAAGGAAAAAGATGTAAAGATGTCAACCATTGTATAAAGTAAATGGCAGTAATCAAAATGAAATACAAGGCAAGAAATTAGTGTGTGTGGTATTGAATAAGGAAAATGTTCTCTTAACATATGTTTTCCTTTCTTATCATTTTAATCTTTCAGTTTCCTGCATTCACAGCAGTTAGTAGATGCTTATTCCATGGTTTTATCTTTTTTTGTTTTCTTTCTGTTGCATTACAAAAACATTACATGCAATTTACCTGGATGAACATATTTACTTCTACCATATGACCTGTGTTAGATTTTGTTTCTCTTTCCAGTGCAAGAACAATCCAAATCAGTCATAGTATAGTGGCAGTAAGTTTATTAACTCAGCAACCAGTTTGATCTAATGATGAAGGCACTGGGCTAGAAAGTGGGAAATCATGAATTAAATTCCCACTTTAGCAATGAAAGCCCTCTGGATGACTTTGGGCCACTCACACACTTTGTCTCAGACTAACCCATCTCACAAGATTGCTGTTATGGGGAAATTAGGAGGAGGACTGTGTGTGTGTACACATACATATATAGACACATACATACATGTGTTTGTGTGTCAACTAATATAGTTAAACTTCAAAACTTAAGAATCTCCAATCAATTGATAAAGTTATCATTATTGCCTGACACCTGAAATAACAACTTGGAATGTAATGAATGTTGTATGTTATATTAATTCCAGCTAAAACTCCAGTAAAGCCTCCTTGCATCTTATTTTTCAACAATGCATCTGGATTCCAATTTTATGGAAAAGGAAGATAGTGGGAAATGGTTGCATCTGGGCTTGTTTGACAAGAGCATCCTTATTCTGTTCGAAATTTAAAAATAAAGACATTAATGCAGCACTGTGATCCTTAGTGAAAAGGCTTGGTTTGTAGAAGACTCAAACCAGGGATAACACCTTTTTATTTTTATTTTTCTAACTCACTCAATAATTATATCTAACCAAAAATTACATCTAACAAAGCTTCCAAATTATAATCAGGAAGATCAAAACACTTCCAAACACGGCAGGGCTTTTGAAATAATTACACTGCATGCATCTTTCTGTAAACTACTTCCAATATCTAAATAGGATAGCCACTTATTCACATGAAATAAGGCAATATGTCAAAAAAGAAGGCATCCATTTACAGAAAGTATTTAAGTAGTAATGCAGATTTAGAAATAATTTTTGCATTTAAATTTTAGAGCAGGCATGCCAATTCCCCATCCATGCCATCACCCTAAATTTGTACTCCACTCTCAATGTAATTCCCCCAAACAATGGGTATGCCTCTCCATCCAATTGGTTCATTTCTTGTGGTTCCTAGACAGCGTCTCCACTCTCCCCTTAATGTTATCAGAAGCTGAGAGCTTTTTGATATAATTAGTGTGCTACTGATCCTCCTCCTGAAATTAAACCTTTGTGATTTGGAACTGGAGCTAATGAATGAAATGCAAGTAGCCTTAATTTCTGCTATCTTTTCATGTGGTGTTGGAAGAAAGATGCAACATTTTTGATGACCTTTGAGTCTGTTGTCAGGACTATTCCTATCCCTTGACTATCAAAGTTTAGTGGACAAAAGGCAACTAAATCTTTTCAGCACCAGTGTTTTATATAAAGGAAAATATCTAGCCGTTACAGTCAGGGTAATGTTCACTAATTGTTGGTCTTTACCAACTTCCTCCTTTGGCATCTATAACCCAAAAATACATATTAAGAGTTGATCAGCAAAGGAACTGGCTTAATTACACATCTTTAGGCCCATATTCAACAAGCAAGATTTGTCAAAAACTTCTGTTCTTGGCTCGTCTACTAATCTTGCCTCTTATACTAGGAAATATTAATTTAGCCTTTCAAATCTTTGTCAAAATTATCAGTCTCATCTGAGTCTTTCTTTCACTGACTCAGAATTCCAGCATTTCCCAAGGAGATCTAACCCACTGAAAGCAATGATCACTTTGAAATGCTGATCCAAAATTTTATTTAAAGCTCTGGGTGTCTGCCAAGAATTAGATATAAAGTCTGATAAATTTCCTCTTCACTTTATGAAATAATGTCAAAGGTTCTTAACTTCAGGGGTTTGAAAAGATTTAATAGTAGCAAAACTGTGTTTCAACAATAGATGTGCTGATAAAACGAATCCCACGAATTTCCTTGGAAATTATTGCTTTTTATCTCTTCATTCTTTTGCCCCTCGTGGTTTAGGTTTTTATTTATTTTTTATTTATTTATTTGCAGTGATGTAAGAGTTATCCCTATGCTCCCTCTTGTTACTTTTTATATTTCTTGATTTAATCATGCTACTTCAAATATGCAAGCCATTCTTGCATATACTGGTATATGAGTTACGCAATTTAAATAGATATGTTTGTAGCACATACCAATTTTTAATTAGAATTAATTGCATCATTGCGTACTTACTACAAAGAGTCTTGTAATGCAGCAGTTAAGATATAAGGTTAGGATTGGGAAGACCAAAGGTCCAGTTCATCCTCAGCCATAAAGTCGCACTGTGAGTGATTGAATATTGGGCCAATCACTCTATCTCAGCCTAATCTGCTCAAATTTATGAGGCTATTTGTGGGGAAAATTGGAGGAGTACAATGGGATTCCCTGGAGGAAAGGTAGAATAGAAATTGAATAAATAAAGGGATCACTGCTTTCAATAAAACCTTAAAGTAAACCATCCTAGGATTTTTAAAAAGTGTGGTGGGCTGGGGGACAGGAACTCTAGGAAAACATTGTTAAATATTCAGAATGCATGGAAATGGCATAGAGTTGTGAGAGTTTGCAGATTTAACTAAATCAACTGGATCAAAATATATTGCTGGTGCAGTCAGTGTTTTGCATTTGCTGAAAAGGTACTGAACTGTGAAGTGGAAATATTTAATAAAAGGGGAAAGTCATGAAAGCTATATTTTTCATGAGGTAACTGTCACATCTTATCATAAATTGGCAATATGAAATGTCAGTCATATGCTAGATGAACATAGGTGACATTTGTTTACAATGTATCTGGGGGGAAAGTAGTGCAAATTATGGATTAGTAATTTCACTTCTTTAAGACATGAATTGTGCCCCTCAATAATATAATCAAATTTTATTCTTCAAATAACAAACCATGGACTGGTATCAGACTATTCTAAATGATGTATGTGTTGGAACTAATAGTTTTTTTTTCATCTTGTGCTCTTCCAACCCGCTGTAACTTCTTGTGCCCTTTTTTTCTAAATAATTGATTTTGCTGTCACACTGACATCTAATTAATGAGTTGCCAATATATTTATGATAAACCATATGGGTTTATGGAGTAGCCATAAAGTAGTAACTCGGGGATTAATGGAGCCCCATAGTCAAGTGCTGTAAACTATTTTTTTAATATTCTGAGTTAGGTATAAACCAATTTAGTCACAAAACTGGATATTAGCTGCACTTGGCCAACTGTGCTCAAACTGTTTGGTATTATGTCATTACCTTCAGCAGAGGTAAAGTGGACTTTGGAAATGTGAGTAATACATCAGTGAGTGAAATGAAAATATTTGGGGATGTGTGTGTGCGTGTGTGTGTGTGTTTTCGTAGATTTTTATGGGTGTAGGTATGCTGGTCTTGTTGTTTTCCCATGTAAGATTGAGATTGTCTTGGCAACGTTTTGGCGAGGTCTCATTCGCCATCTTCAGGCTGGTGTTTTCAGCTTAAAGCGTGATCGGACCTGCCATCTTTCTATAGATCTTGATGTGTGTGTGTGGAGTGCTGGCTTTGTTTCAGTAAATGGATTGATTGGCTGTGTGGTTGTATCATGATTGGTAGATTGGTGCTGATTGGTGCTGGCTGTGTGTCTGTTGTTGTTTTGTGTTGTAACAGCCTGGGTGGTGGGTGGGGCTCATTTGTTGACTAGGGCTGGTTTCCAGATATCTGGTAGGCGGGAGGTATCATCACATTTTTTCATGTTGTGGGGGTGTTTCTCTATTTCAATAGCTTCCATAATTATTCTCTTGTTGAAGTGTTCAGTTTTGGAGATTAATTTGGTTCCTTCAAAATTAATTTCATGTCCTGTAGCTTTAAGGTGCTGGAAAAGGGAGGAAGTTTTTTCTTTTTTTCTTATTGCATTCTTGTGTTCTGTGATGCGTGAATTTATTCTCCTGTTCATTTGTCCTATGTATGTGGCAGGGCAGATTTTGCATGGTATTTGGTAGACTCCTTGGTTTTCTAGCTGGATTTTGTCTTTGGGGTTTCTTAAGATGTTGGCTATTTTTTGATCAGTGTTGAAGGCTGTCTTGATATTGTGTTTGTGGAGAATTCTGCTGATTTTATCTGTGGTGCCTTTGATGTAAGGGAGGAGGACGATGCCATTGTCCTGTTCTGTGTCTTGGTTCTTGGGGGCGAGTCTCCCTTAGGATTAGATTAGTAATTGTTTTTCTTTGGAAATCGTTGGAGATTAATATGTTTGTGAGAGTGTGTAATTCAGTTTTCAGGTGGTCTTTGTTGGCTAGGCGTTTGGTTCTGGAGATGAGAGTCTTGGATACAGAGTTGATCTGTGCAGGGTGGTGATGGGATTGTGCGTTTAAGTAGCGGTTGGTATGTATTTTTTTCCGGTCGATGGTGTGTCCTAGGGAGGCATTGGGCTTTTTGTAGATTAGGACATCCAGAAAGGGAAGTTGGTTGGTTGCTTCTATTTCCATAGTGAATTGTATTTTGGGGTGTAGGCTGTTGAGATGTGTGAGGAAGTTGTCCAGTTTTTTCTTTTCCGTGTGGCCAAATCAAGAAAGTGTCATCAACATATCTAAGCCAGTGTTTGGGTTTGTGTTCAGATTTATCTAAGGCGTTAGTTTCAAAATGTTCCATGTATAAGTTTGCGATGACGGGTGAGAGGGGATCTATAGAAAGATGGCAGCTTCGAACACACACACACACACACACACATTTACACATACACACACACACACACACACACACACACACACACACACACACACACACATATATATATATATATATATATATATGAAATCCCCTTTTCTATGGCATATATAGATATGAAGATAAATATCTTCATGCCATAGAAAAGGGGAGGAAATGGCAGGAAATGGGTATTTTCATGTATTGTAAATACATGAGTAAATACTGCTTAACATTTAAAATTAGCAGTACTTCTCCAAAGATGTTGAGCAATTATATATATATATTATTTTATGTACCAGAATTGGCTCATAGTCTTATATCTTTTCATTCTCATGCTGATCTAATCAGTTACATAGTAACAGTCTTCTGGAAATCATAAAGAAGTCTGCCATTTGGTTGTCAGAGGTGAGAGGTAGAAGGATTGTGTGAAGCCATTCAATAGAAAGACACAATATTTCTCTAAACAAGTTCTTCCAACCTGAAAGAAAATCATTTTCAGTCAGCTGAATGTTTCAAAGAGATATCATTTACAACTGTGAAATGTGAGAACTCAACTAAAACTTTGATTCCTAAATTTTATATGCTTTACTTGAAGCTTTTGTATCTAGAATACCGTGTGCATTTTTTTCTTAACAACTGAACTTACTCAGCACAGAAGTACAGTATTGTGTATCTAATCCACAAAACTATTGTAGGTCAACAATGCTCTGGCAAAATTAGGATGTACACATGAAATCGAAGTTTTGGAAGTTGTTTAACCATTAGCAGCCTTATATTATCTGTTAAGAATTGATATTCATGGTTGTGATCAAATTGAGGTGATTTGTAGAGATTATGTTTTCAAGGAGGCAGCTGTGTTGTCATAGAAACAACCAAAACATAACTACAGGCTATGTGATGGTAAAGGAGGCAGACAGAGTAGGAGGAAGACTGTAAAAACAATTCAATATAAAACTGCCTTCATGGTAGAAAAGGAGCAATGGAAGACTAAGATCCTTCAACAACTGAACCTCCATCTGAGCTAAGTGGTACTGGCTACATGTTGCTCTGTGGTTCAGGTAGTGGCATAACTGGTTGTGGCAACCCTAACAAGAGTTCTCAGCAACAAAAGACTGCCACCCACTTCCCTGTTAGGATTCTACCATTTATAGCATAAACAGCTAGAAGCATGGTGACTATATGACACTCAGCTCTGGCAGTTCCAGCCCTAGCACAGGGTGAGCTCCTATCACTTGCCTCAGCTCCTATCCACCTAAGAGTTTGAAAGCATGTTCTATGCAAGTAGGTAGATGGACACCACTTCAGTAGGGAGATGTGCTCTGTACAAGCAGTCAGATTCCTAGCATTTCTGAACCTTTGCAGTTGCAACATCCATTTGTGAAGCAAGTCCAGGAAGGAAGGGGACCTTAGGTGACACTGCAGGAAAAGTCATTCATGGTGGTGAAGCCTGCTCACCCCCTTGGTAGCGCATCTTGGGAAGCATGCAAGTGTTTCCTATAACATGGCTAGTTAGTTGACAAGCCAAACTAGTACACTGCTCAGAGATCATAGATACTAATGAGTAAACATATTTCAATAAATTATCAGATTTTTATATCCTTAGCACAATAAACCACAAGGACAGTAAAATGACACATACCTGATCTACAGGTGTTATGCTTATAGTATAACCTCTGTATAATGATATAATCATGCAGATGTACTCCACTCCTCTACTCACAACAGAATCCCCTATGCCACCAGACTTGAAATTTTTGGACTTTGAGAACCTAGAACTATGCCGTCTACAGTCTGACCTAAGCATAGTACACAGAATTACCCACTACAACATCCTACCTGTCAATGACTACTTCAACTTCAACCACAATAATACACAAGCAAGCAATAGATACAAACTCATGGTAAACTACTCCAAACTCAATTGCAGAAAATACAACTTCAGGAACAGAGTGGTCAATGCCTGGAATGCACTACCTGACTCCATTGTTACATCCCCAAACCCCCATAATTTTAACCTAGGACTGTCTACTGTTGACCTCATCCCATTCCTAAGAGGTCTGTAAGGGGCATACCTAAGCACACCCATTGTGCCTACCGTCCCTATCCTACTCTCTCCATTTATTCATACCCATTTACTGTCTTCATATTTATATTCATACTTATATCTGTTATTTTTTTACCTGTTTGAAAAAATAAATAAATAAAAATAAATAAAATCTCCCCCCTTCCCACCAATACTCTTGTGTTCTTACTATGTTGTACATTTAATGATGAAGGCTTGTGAAAAGAAAAGTATGATTCAAGATGGAAAAGAAAAGAAAAACCTTGTTATTGCTTTCCATAGTTACGTGGTCATGCAAGTGACAGAGAAAGAGAATTAAAATGCTAATAGTGCTATTTATTAAGGATACACAGCACAACCATTCAGCTTATAGGCACTTTGACTGAATCACCCCTTTGATCTTAATCTTCCTATCAAATAATTGATTCCATATTTCGGATCAGATGCTTTTGAACAGATCTGATGATATGCAAACATTTCTCCTGAATTGAATCATCATTCAGATCAAGTTGATTCAAGTTGACAGCCTCGGTATGATTTGAAGCAACTCACAGAACCCGTAATGTTTATTTCATGAGCCTATAGATGAAAGTCCAAGGCCATTGTCCTACCTCCTTTATCTTTTGAGTGTAGAAATGTTTGTAGAGGAGGTTGCACTTTTGTTTTAAGAAGCACTCAGCTAAACAATGTTGAGAAATACTGAGGTGGACTTATTTTAAGGAGGGAAAGTTGACAGAACAAATGTTATACTTTTTAGTGAAAGATTAAGTATAACTCAAAAAGTCATAGCCTGTAGACTTCAGGAATCAATGACAAACAGAAAAGTCTTAAGATGCTAAATTCTTTGTCATGGCTAGAAATACAGTCATGCTTTTTTATGACTCAAAAAATACTGTGACTAATTTAGTGCAGAATTTACTATAAAACGTTATTTGAAACAGCATGCCTGTGGGAGGCAGAGTGTACATTACAGTAATGGTTTGAATTATGGCAATTACAAAATATAGCTTAGATTAGCATATTTTCTTAGGTTTTAAAAATAATCTTATTTCGCACACACACATTTGCTCAGTTATGTTCCTGCCCTTAAAATGACTGATGGAAATAATAAAATGGGGATGATTTTTAATTGACTCTGATCTGAAATAAATACCTTTCAGGATCTATAAAAAAAACCAATATGCTGATATATAAATACTTAGAAAAACAAAAATAGATTTTCTCATTACATGAATTTTATATCTGTAACAAAAAGTTCTGAACCTATTATTATTGATAGTAGTGGTTTCCTTGTTCCCTATTTAGCCATTTCCTCAGATTCATTGCACGAATTATGCTAGCAAACCCACATAGTGAGTTGAAATGTTAGAAAGCTAAGCCAATTCTTCCTGAAACAAGAATTTGAAGCATTAGAGCACTAGTACTGATTCCTAGCTGCTTTCAGGAATTATTTTTAAAAATAGAGAAAAAAATGATAATGTGAACAAATGAAATTTTACAGAACAGATACACAAATTCCTTATCACTGACTCGATGTTAGCTTTCATATTTATTCTTAATCATTCAGACAGATGGAGTCTACTTTATGAGTCACTTTCATGAGTGGAAGGGGCTGTCATCATGGCATAGAATCCAAAGAGATTCCTGAATTTACTGCAACCGTTGAATGCTAAAACAGTGTGAGGCAGAGATCCCACTGTTTCTAATGGCATTCCCCTACCCCCAAGCATTCTATCTGGATGTTTGGTTAACATAAAATAGTCTCAAATATTTAATTTGCTTTCCAATATAATTCAGAGATATTTATAGATTTGTATACTGTAGAGTAGACATTTAGTCATAGAAACACATTGAGAAGTTCTAATTAAAAGGTAAGGATTCCCCTTGCACATATGTGCTAATCGTTCCCGACTCTAGGGGGTGGTGCTCATTTCTGTTTCAAAGACAAAGAGCCAGTGCTGTCAAAAGATGTCTCCGTGGTCATGTGGCTGACATGACTAGACACTGAAGGCACACGGAACGCTGTTACCTTCCCACCAAGGTGATTTCTATTTTTCTATTTGCATTTTTACATGCCTTCGAACTGCTAGGTTGGCAGAAGCTGGAACAAGTAACGGAAGCTCACTCCGTTACGTGTCGCTAGGGATTTGAACCGCTGAACTGCCAACCTTTCTGATCAACAAGCTCAGCATCTTAGCCATTGAGCCACCACGTCCCTAATAAGTTCTAATTATTAGCCCCCAAACCAACACTCTCTTTGGGTTGCTCCTTTGGGGGTGGGGGTGGGGAAAGGAATATTTATGTTGCTGTAAATTTCTAGAGGAAAGGTAGAATGTAAATCTAATATGTAAAATGAAACCTCACCCCCCCCTCTCTCTTGCTCTCTCTCACAAGCACACACACATGCACACACTAACAGACAGAAAGACATCAAACATGTGTACTGTATATACATCACAGAGTTGAATGGAATTGCACAGAAATTTCTTCGGCTCAATAAAAAGGCAGAGGACAAATAAAGATTGGTTCATGCAGCCCTAATTAGAAATGTTTTATTGACTGATAAAGCAGATACTGAGAAAAAAGTCTTGGCTTGCATATGCCCTAAATTAGGATAGAACCTATTTATTGAGATTAAAATTTAATGCAAAGTTCCTGCTCCTTTACTAATTGGAGACAGAATACATTAGGAACCTGTGCCAATCAATGTAATAAATAAATGCTGTGGAATAACCTTCATTCTTTAATAAGATGCACATCTGCGGAAATCTAGAAAAAACATTACATTATTTCAAGTCTAGGAAAATATCTGTGACGAAATGGGAAAAAATAATTAAAAAGCAGTAAAATATACTGCAGAATTGTTATATCAGGAGTTTAAAGTCCCCCCCCCAATCTAATTAGAGATACAAAAATCATTTTCCAAATCAAATGGAATTCTTCACGTAATGTACTCCTCTTGCTGAAGGAAAGATGACCCGCACTTGCTATGTAAATTATCTCTGAGCTATGCTAAATCAATGAGTTTTGTTCTGTAGATTCTCGTTCCAGGTTGCTCCCTGTAATGACCTCAATTATATATGTCTTCATTGTGAAATTATGATTGCTGTTGCTTGGCTTCAGATGACAGCAGAGGAAAGATTTCCATGATAAAGAAGTATAAGTGGTACTATCTAACTAAATTAGCATGCAGGACTTGCTATTAAAGATTATTGCTATTAAAATCAGTGCAGTTCATAAAGGCCCTGTGATTGAGTAGTAATAACAATAAGGACAAAGTAGCAACAGTGGTGCATTGGGATATTGGTAAAAAAATAACATGCAAGCAAGAACTGGTAGGACCACAAAAATAAACAAAGTTATAGAAAAAGAAGAAGCTAAAGTGCTCTGGGACTTTAGAATACAGACATGTTCCAACACCCCTAACTTAACAATTGTCACTAAGAAAGACAAAAACAAAATCTGAATAGAAGACATGGCAGTTCTTGGAGACAACAGGAGAGAAGCAAAATAATTGTGAAAAAAAGTAGATTTTTTTTAATGAAAATAGAAGTGGAATGACTGTGGCATAGGAAAGCAAAGATAGTGATAAACACCAGAGTGCAATCCCAAAAGACCTAGAACACAACTTGAATACCATTGGCATTGAAAATATTATTATTAATCAATTGCAAATGGCAGTTTTACATGGAACACTTTACATCCTGCGATGCTACTTTTAACGCCATCAAACAACAACAAACAACATCTGCCTTTCCCACATCCTTAGGAAAGATTCAATAGGTAGATAAAAATAGCAAATCCAGTCTAAACATCCAGCTGATTACATGACAAACCACAATAATACAACTGGGAGGCAATAATATATCATGGTTGTAGATCAATATAAAATGCTTAATAGTTTATACCAAGTCAGAATATTTATGTTGCTTATTTGCAACATATATCCTGCCCATATGATTTCTTCCTTAATCCCCAAATTAAGAAAAGTATCCCATGAGTCAAGTTTGACTTCTGGTGACTTCATGCATTATAGCCATGTAGTTTTCTTGGCTAAATGTAGAGGCAATTGTTATTGCTTTCTTGGAGAATACTTTTAAACTTCTCAGTCTATCCGACAGCACTGGTGTTCCCTGTAGGTCTGTTTCCTAGATGAAATCTTAGCAGACTAGGCTTCTAAGCCCATGTAAGATCAGCTAGATTTTGCCCATCGGCTCAGATACTACTGACCAGTGGTGGCATTCAACTTTTTTATTACCAGTTCTGTGGGTGGAGCTTTGTAGCAGTGATGGGTTGCAGGCAGTACGCCCTAGTACAGGTGTACCAGTGCCTGCCCGGAGCACTGGGTACCGTTCTGGTACGGTGCTCCGGAGGGCCCACCCACCCACCTGCGCTCCTTACCTGTATTTGAGCTCTTCGGCACTTCCGCGCACGTGCACAGAGCGCACAGTTCCTGAGCAACGCTCAGCCGAGCAGCTGGAGCGTCGTGGAGGTGTTGCAAGAGGTAAGGATGCATGAGCACACATGTGTGCATGCACTTTGCGTGTTCATATGGTGGACACTGGGCCCCGTTGCACCATACCATTTGCAATGGGATCCAGAACCCACCACTGCTTTGTAGGCATGGTCTGGCTTTGTGGGCATGGCAGGGGAAGATTACTGAAAAATCCCCATTTCCTCCCCATCCCACTCACCTGCTTTCCAGCTCTGTTCTCCTGTTCTGGGCAACAAAAGAAGATCGGCTGGGAGGCAGCAGAGGCAGGGACAGCCTATTTGCTGATTCTCTGAACTACTCAAAATTTCCGCTACCGGTTCTCCAGAACCGGTCAGAACTGGCTGAATACCACCTCTGCTACTGACTCACACAGGGTCACAATAGGTTCTGTGCTGGTAAAATCCTAACAGCATTTGTTTGATCTTCTCACTCATCTTTAACACCTGTGAGTTTACATTCTCCAAAAGCACTTGCAATAAATAAAAGAATGCTTTTAATTTTGTTAGCTTGCATCTTTGTTAGAATGCATGAGAATGGTCAGCCGATTATGAAAGACTAATCGTATCATTTGCAATTTCTCTATGAAATATTTTTCCTTGTTCTTCTGTGAAACTCAGTATTTGTCATATTTTAAAAGGAAATGCTACAATAATGCACTTGAAAGACTACAAGATAATGTTAAAAGTGTTTCACAGAAACCAAATCATTCCAAAAAAAAATTATGATTAAGGGAACACCATGGAAAGACAAAGCCAATATAATTCCCTCTTTTGTCTTATCTTTTTAAACAAAAAGGATCCTCATTAAAGACACTGAATTTTATGTAATTTGCTAATTGTTTTTTATCCTATCAAGTGCATGTCAAATATAATTATTTTCATCAAAAGAGGAAAATGTACCTCAACTTTCAAAATGTACTAATGTTACATATATTAGTGTTAGAAATCACTGAAATATGTGTTGTGAATATTTATAAATAATTGAAACAAAATGTTATAAACTGTGAATGTAATCAAATCTCAAATATGTGTGAATAAAAATAGGCAGAAGAAAACCATAATCTGGCCAGATTATAGGAATCTAACACAATCTCTAATATCGATTTCCAAAGCAAAAGTTTGCAGATACTCTCATAGCTGACCCAAAGTATTTTGTACCTGGTAATTGGCTTAACTGTACAATTTTCTGCTCTTTTTAACTCATTATAAGAGAGCTACCTTCTGGTGCTTTACATATTCAGCACTTAATATTCCCTAATAAAAAGTGCACAGCTTCAGTAAATTGGATGCTCGTTTTTAAATGGTGTGCTGCAGTGAGAGTCACTTTGGGTTTGGCCCTCAGTAAGGTCTGTATAAAATAGAACAAAAATATTGGAAAGCAAGCTCTCTGCAAACTGTGAGCAATTTAGAACAAAATCTATTTTGTGTGAACTGTGAAGTGTTTAGAACATAAGAACATGAATAGTGCCCTGCTCGATCCAAGCCCTGGTCCATTTAGTCCAGTTATCTGTTCTCACTGTGGCCAACCAACTACACAAGGAACACCAATGGTCTCCCAGCCTTCAGAGACAGCCATGCTGCCATTTAGAGTAACATGCATTAGTCCCCAGGACTTTCACAAATTGGTGTAACCCGTTTTTGAAGCCAGAAAAGCTGGTAGCCAGTGCCACATGTCATGATGGTGAATTCTAAATTTGAATTATGCATACTGTCTGCCTGTCTGCCTATCTCTATCTCTATCTCTATCTCTATCTCTATCTCTATCTCTATCTCTATCTCTATCTCTATCTCTATCTCTATCTCTATCTCTATCTCTATCTCTATCTCTATATATCTATATCTATATCTATATCATCTATATCTATATCATCTATATCTATATCTATCTATTTATATCTATCTATCATCTATCTATCTATATAAGATATCTTTTGTCCATATTTCATTTTATTGGGTGACCTCTGGTTCTTGTATTTGAGGAGTGGAAAATATATCTTTATCCACAACATGCCTAATTTTGTGTACCTTAGTCATGTGCTCACTCCATCATCTCTTTTCTAGACTAAAAATCCCCAAATACTATCATCTTTCATTACAGAGAAGCTTCTCCAGCCCCAATGTAAGTTGCCCCAATGTAAGTTGCCCCCATCTGAACCTTCTCTATCTCTTCCATGTCTCTTTTGAAGAGCAACAACCAGAACTACACATATTCCAGATGCCATCACACCATTGATTTATATAAAAGCATTATGCTATTGGCATCTCTAGTTTCAATAGTGTTTCTTATAAGCCCTATTATTGGTTTTTTCCGGCAGGTGCATGCTGTATGAAATCAGCATCTTCATTGAACTGTTCACCATGACTCCAAGATCTCCTTTCTCATTTAGCTCTGCTAGCTTTGATGCCATTAGTTTGTGACTGGTTAGGACTTTTGGCACCAGTCTGCATCATCTTCCACTGTCATCTTGAATGACACTCAGAGATCCCTTTGGGTTTCTTTACAGTCCCTTTTTGTTTTTAGCACTTATTTTTGTACAATTTAGTGTTATCAGCAAACTTGACTATTCCACTAGTCACACTAGATTCTAGATAATTTAAAAATATGTTTAAAAAAATACTAGTCCTGGAGTACCTCCATTAATTACATTCCTCCATCTGAAAAATATCCATGAACTCCTAGACTTTATTTTCTATTCTTTAGCTGATCATCTATTCACAACTGGTCCTGCCCTTATATTTTATAACTCTTAAAATTACTGATAAATCTTTGATAAGAGATGTTATCAAAAGGTTTTTTTGAAAATTTAATAGATGATATCTACTGGCTTGCCTTGACCATGTATTTTTAAACACCCTCAAAAACTAGATTAGCTAGACCAACTTTGCCTTCATGGATCCATGTTGTGTATCCTTGAACAAGGCGAATGTCTCCAAATGTTTGGTAAATTTATCTGAGGTAAAATTATCCAAGCATGAGGTTAATGAAGGTGCCTGTCTCACATTACATGCATATTTTTTTGAGAAAAGGCTAATCAAGGTTGCTTTAAAATTGAAGATAGTATCCTTTCAATTTAGTAAAACTACAGAAACAATTTTCTATTATTACATCTGTATTTAGAAAGCTTTCAAACACAACTGATAACTGAAGGGAGATATTGATAACACTCATTGAAAACAAAATGAAAAACTAATAGACTTAGCTTTTTTCTAAAGCAAAGTTGTGAGAGTAAATACTTTAATTTTTTATTGTGTATGTTTGTGTGTGTTTAAAAACCATCCCTCCTTTTTGATAAAATGCCCCATCTGACAGTTATTTTAAGTATATTCTATATGCCTATAATACCTGCTGAAATTTAAAATGCCATTTTAATGGAACTGAATATTCATTCCATCTAGCACATTGATGCTTGAAGGAAAGAAAAGAGGAATTATATCCCTGGAGAGTCTGATCAGGCCCCCGCCATTCTGAAGAGCAAATGTCAATTACCTGGTCTATCTTTTCTTTATATCAACCAGAACATTGATAAAGTGTTTTGCTACTCAAGCAAGCCCAGACTGTGTCAGGTTCACTGATCAGTATTTCAAGGTGGATTCTTAATTTCTCTGCTCATCAATAAAGGGGAAAGGAACTGAAACAGTAAAGAGTAGATGGCTGGATTAGCCATTGTTTCAGATTGTGTCTTTTAAAGGTTAATCATCCCTGACACTTATAAAGAGAATTAGGTATCTGCTCACAGTTACTTTCCAAGATAGCCTGAAACTTGTGTTTTGTTTGTCACAGAAAAGGTGCGCATCTGTGATTAATGGTTCTCCAGCCAGCTTAAAGTCTAAGCTGCTTGTTTGCTTGAACCGTTTTGCTTTCTTGTGTCATTGTGGGTGCATGCATTCGGATCAATTTGGACTCTTGGTGATTGCCTTGGCAAGTCCCTGCAGTTTTAGGGGGAAGATTTCAGAAGTAGTTTGCTATCGACTGCTTCCGAGGGCTGAGATAGAATGGCTGTCCCAAGATCATCCAGATGGAATTTTACTTAAGGTGGATCTGTAAGTCACTATCTCCTGGTTTCTAACCTGATGTCCTAACCACTACAAACCAGTTCTCAAAGCATTGTTACTGTTGTGAAAAATATTTATTCTTTCAAACAGTTCCTCTTAATTATGATAAAGTTTTTATAAATTCAGCCAAGATCTTATTTCAGCAATGTTAATTGCCAGTGTCTTTCTTCTTTTGTATGACATGGTAGTTGCTTTTCACTTAGCAATATCCACCCAGCATCTCTCTGTTCGCTATAGGTAATCCTTGACCTACAACCACAGTTGAGCCCAAAAATATCTATTGATAAGTAAGAAAGTTGTTAAGTGAGTCTTGATCCCTTTTATGACCTTTCTTGCCATAGTTGTTAAGTGAATCACTGCAATTGTTATGTGAATCATTCAGTCATCAAGCAAATCTGGTTTCCTTCATTGATTTGTTTGTCAAAAGCCAGCTGAGAAGGTTACAAATGATGATCACATGATCCCAGGACAGTGCAACTGTTATAAATACATGCTAGTTGCCAAGCATCCGAATTTTGATCACGTGACCATGGGGATGCTGCAATGGTGTAAGTATGAAAAGTGCCTGGTCAACAGGGTGGGGGGGTTGGGCTAGATGACCTACAAGCTCCATCTCCATCTTCCATCTCTGTTAATCTGTAAATCTGTAAACAGTGATGGACTATCTCACTAGCATCACTGTAAAATGAATATGAACAATACTGAGACTGTTGTATGTCAGACCGAGTGTCTTTCCCATCTTCTACTGAGTTACCTTCCTGTTTGTTTCCAGGGCTCTCAGATTGTCCCAGGTTCCTCTGCCTTTGAGGTTTTAATTTATTGTCTCCATAAAATGAGGACCCAGATTGTTGGGGGCAAATGCTGACTCTGTAAATCAGTTACAAAGTGCTCTAAAGCACTATGAGGTCTAAGTGCTAATGTTATTGCTATTAATTCCTTTCTCCATCCTCTGATTTTAGTCTGGAATAATGTCATTTGGGCTGTTCTGGACCTAGCATGTTCTTTACATGATTCTGCACTGGCTCACCATATGAATCAGAGCCCACTTTAAATGATTGGTCTATTTGTGTTTACAGCCTTCCCATCACTGACTTGCCAATATCTGTTCTTCTCAATTTTTTTCATTCTTTACATTCCTTTCAGCAATACAATCTTCTTTCAATTCCATTTCAGGGTCATAATCTTCATGTTTTGAGCCTGTTGAGTCCATCATGACTCCAGAATCAATACCATTTTCTGTGGACAGTGATCAATTTAATGTGGTTCAAGCTACCACAGTTATGCTGTATACCACTAGGTGACAACAAGATATAATAGCTTCTTAATATCTTGACTTCCCTCTGTTGGACAAGTGAAAATTTTCAGCTTAATTGGCTGTTGTGATATGCATGATTTTTAGATATATTTTTTTCTTGAAGTTCATGTATTTGCAATATTATTTGCTTGCCAACCACAAACTAGATCAGTATTGCATCAGAGGGTATGTGATAATACCCTCTGTTTATTATCAACTATCATCTCAAATATCATCTTATTGGGCTATTAATGTGAACGTTCCACTTGGAGCATTTAACGGTTGCATAGTACAGAGTCAAGAACAGATATCTAGGGAATGCTAGAGCTATAAATGTTTCAGATTTGACAATGTTGCTTTATTACTTCGTAATTTATCATTATATTTAGTTAAAATGCTTAATAATAATCCTCTTCCACTGACAGTAATTCCACCATCAATTCCACAGGTAGGTTCCTGTTCATGCAGCAAAGCAAAGTGTGGTTGGCATATTTTACAACAGTTACCTATGGAAATAATGCTATTATTGTGGAGTTTTGAGTTAAAATAGACAGATTTCACAAACTTGTCGATATTATTTTTCTCTTTGGAGGTATTAATCAGAATGCAGTGCCAAGTAAAAATATATATAAAAATCCTAAAACCAGTTCATACAAAGCAGTTTAGAATGGAATAGAATACCATTAGAATAGAATTGAATGGAATTAGAAAAGAACCATGATGAAAAATATAATTTTCTGATGTAAGAGGTCATTTGGATGACTGTTTACTCAGTAGGCATAGCATTGTCTATCTTAATAAAATTATCATATACTAATACAAATAAACCAACCCACAAAGAAGCCAACCCTCAACCTTTTAATCCAAATACTATGAGAGATACACAACCAGTAGAAAAGCCAATCTGCTTTTTTCATGGTATTTTGATTACAAATTTCAAGAACAGTTTATCTATGGATGAGTTCATCTGTGAGTATAAATGGGAAATACAGTATATTAAAATATTATCATATTCTTGCAAATAAGTATTTCCGTGAATAGGTTGAACCTCATTTTCTGTCTAATTTGGGACCTAAAACTCTCAATGTACAGCTGAGTGTACAATATACAATATTTTTCTGGTTGTTACATTATTTGTTTGTTTGTTTATATTCAGATCATATATGTTATATATGAATTTCCCCTCAAGGGTTTAGTCCTGTTGAGGAAAAGCATCTTTGGATGGTTTTATGATTGTGTTTGGTTACCATTTGGATATGTTTTAAATATTAGGTGGGGGTTCTTTGCTTTAGTGTAAGTTTTTGCTATATGCTGCCTAGAATCATACCAAAAGTTTTAGTTAGATAGTTTTGCCAATCAGACAGATGAAAGATGATGGATGGATGGATGGATGGATGGATGGATGGATGGGTGGGTGGGTGGGTGGGTGGGTGGGTGGATGGATGGGTGGATGGGAGGTTCACATTCCTACATGAAAAACATTTAGTTCAAACAGGTGTGCCTTTCACAAATGAGAGAGAAAAGTATATGCAAATATCTTTAATATGAATTAAATAAGACTGATATTATCTTATGCCTAGAAACCTTGAGGATTATCTGAGGGGCAGGGAGTATTTGGGTTTATATTTGGGGCAGCCAATGCTTTAGCTATTCCTGAAAATTCCTTCATCATTTTTATTTAGTAGATAGTAAAAAGAATAAATTGCCTTTTGTGATTATTTTCACAGAGGTGGTTCAACTCGTACTCCCCGAAGAGCAGAAAGTCAGCATTACCACAGTAACTGTTGGACTAAGCACTGTATTGACTTGTGCTATACACGGACCTCTGAGACCTCCAATCATCTGGAAACGCAATGGGATTGTGTTGAACTTCTTGGATTTGGAAGATATCAATGTAAGTCTTCAGTCATAACCATGACTACATATTGGAGAAATGAAAGTATGAGTTTACATTCTACCAGGATTCACACATTATTTAAATATAAACTGTATATTCTCCCCCAGGGAAAATACATTCTCAATAAATATTAGTAAATATTTAGTTTTTGTGAGGAACTTTGATCTTTCAATCAGTCCTCAGTTTTAAATGTGGCAGTTTTTATATTTTCATACTTTAGGGGTATACTGTGTAAAGACATATATCATGAGCCTTGGTGGCACAGTGATTAGAGAGCAGTACTGCAGGTTACTTCTACTAACAGCTGCCTGTCTGCAATTTGGCAGTTCAAATCTCACCAGGCTCAAGGTTGATTCAGCCTTCCATCCTTCCGAGGTGGGTAAAATGAGGACCCAGATTGTGGGGCAATATGCTGACTCTGTAAACTGCTTAGAGAGGGCTGTAAAGTACTGTGAAGCAGTATATATGTCTAAGTGCTATTGCTATTGCTATCATGCTTGTGCATATTCATGGTTATAGGATGAAAGACAATTTCCTCAGAATTTTTTGCCACCTTATATACTCTAAAACAAACTCTAAGGATAGGATAAACCAGAAACTGGAAAGGGAGTTCCAGCCTTGGAAAGACAAATACTGCAAAAACCTTTACTCTCTGATTTCCCCAACACTGAAAATGCTGTATTAGGAAGAGGATAGCAATAGCAATAGCAGTTAGACTTATATACCACTTCATAGGGCTTTCAGCCCTCTCTAAGCAGTTTACAGAGTCAGCATATTGCCCCAACAATCCGGGTCCTCATTTTACCCACCTCGGAAGGATGGAAGGCTGAGTCAACCCTAAGCCGGTGAGATTTGAACAGCCGAACTGCAGAACTGCAGTCAGCTGAAGTAGCCTGCAGTGCTGCATTTAACCACTGCGCCACCTCGGTGCAGGATGGGGTGGGGGAAGGATGTGGTTGGAGCACAGCAAGGGCATGCTGGAAAAAAGGTTTATCAGAACCAAACTCATCAAACCGGGGGGGGGGGGGGATCAGACCAGTCTTTGTCTTGAAGATAAATAACTATAAAAGCCTGTATGGGAATAGAAACCTGGTATGTTTCATTAGGATAGGTAAGACTATCTTGTGAAATGATCCCAATTGGTGTTCTGTTTGGACAATAGGTTTTTCATAAAGTAAGAATAACAAAAGCACAGTTCAGTACAGTATATCTTTCATAAAACAGATGTTTTATGTTGCCTAAAATATATATTCTTTTGGATAAGGAAACTACATGTTCAAATAGTGTGTGTATGGTGTGTGTATGGGACACGTGTGTGTGTGTGAGAGAGAGAGAGGGGGAGGGATCCCAAATACTACTTTCAAGTTTTTGGATAAGTTAGTTGTTCTTTATTCTCATCAGTTTGCTCCATGGATGGGTGTTATATACCCTGCAAGAGAAATCCTTGTGTACAAGTGTTTCTCTCCTACCAGCTACCCTGTCATGGTACACTTCATTTTCTCCTTGTTTAGAATGTGCAAATGGGCCCTGCTACAAGACTGTGCTTTAAGCAAGTGTGGGAGATCCAGCTTTTAGTATGGGGACAATCAGATTTAAAACTTTGCCCAGTTTTGATCCAGAGTAAGCCCTTTCCTCCAGCTATTTATTAGATAAAATTGTTCTACTATTCATTTCTTGACGATATCATTGGTAGGATACATCTGCTTTACAGTTTTGTAAAGAGAGGACTTTTATAGGCTGCTGTATACCATGAAGTTTCTCCTACTGACCTCTGTTAACTCTTCTAAATTTTCCTCCTAAATTGGACTAAGAGTCACGTTGGACAATCCAGCAATTGGAAATAGTGTTTTATTTCTCTTCTGCTAAAGCCCAATTCTGCATTGCTCAATGATATACTTAAAGGCATAAGGAGAAACTATGCTTCTTAATGCAGTCAAAGTCACTTACCGATAATTATATTGTTTCTATTCCCACTCTTTTAGGATGCCCCAAGCAGCAACTCAATTGCATTTTTCTACTTTTCACAATAAGGCTAGCTATTTAGTTAATTGGAAGTATAACAGGAGATTAATTGTACCTTTTAACATTAAAAAAGTCTTCCCTGCTTCTGGCATGACTTAATCACATACATACATTTTCAGACATTTTTAAACAATCATACATTGTGTTTCAATTGAAATAATGCCCTATCAAAATTTAAGAGGCAGCCATCAAATAATATCAAAATAAAAAAAAAGTTTGTGGCAGAAAATCTAGTATTACTGTGCCCCACATCCATGTCTGTCCTGGATAGAGATAGGCAGGTATGTGACATGCATCAAAATAAATATTGATGACAGTAATACTTGACAATAAAACACCAATTCTAAGTGTGAACAAAAATTAAAATTAGGAGAGTAATTTATTTTTTGGTTGCCTGCTGCTTTTGTGAACTGTTTTGACTGGCAATTAAAATTAATCATTTTTCTTGACTATTTAATGAGAGACTTATAAGCTGCATAGTAATTTTTCTTATCTACCAAGACCTGAATATTTTCATCACATAACTCTTCCGAAAGTACCATCTGAATGACTCATATAATTAATTCATTTTATCCTTGTCCCTAATATTCAAGGTTGCCTAAATTAACAAAATAATATTTAATACTAATGAACACCATAGCTACTTGGGATGCATTTTAAAAGAAACTACTTTTATTTATTTTATTATTTTATTACACTTACAACTCACATTTTCTCCAACCTTACAGTGTTTAATGCAATGGTTATTCATTACTGTTCATTCTTGTTCATGAAGAGCCAAGGTGGCGCAGTGGTTAAATGCAGCACGGCAGGCTACTGCTAGATCAGCAGGTCAGCAGTTCAAATCTCACCGGCTCAGGGTTGACCCATCCTTCCGAGGTGGGTAAAATGAGGACCCAGATTGTTTGGGGCAATATGCTGACTCTCTGTAAACCGCTTAGAGAGGCCTGAAAGGCCTATGAAGCGGTATATAAGTCTACTGCTATATAATAGTCTGCCTAAGAATAAAAAATAATGATGATTTTAAAAATAAATAATGTAAAAGTCTTATAATTTAATGTGTTTCTCATTTTCCTGAAATAAAAAAATTAAAGTATCTTTTAAACATGTATAGTTTACGACGGAAATATCTTAACACCTAGAGAAGGATGGATCAAATTATTTTAGGTCCATCTCAATTTCATATGTGTTTATTCATAATTTCATTCTGCATTTTCAACATTTCCTATCTATGATGAAGGAGCCCTAGGAAAAAAATAATGGATCCCTTGATAATTGAAATCATAAGCTGCATGTTGTTAAATAAGCTACAGTGTCTTAAGTCTTACATCTCTCATGAGATGGGATAGGATCACTGGAGAGAGGAAATAGAAGCAACTTCAGGAGATTAATGGATCTCATGAAGGACATTCGGCTGCTTTGAATATGCTTTTTCAGATTATTTCTAACATTTCAACTTCAGCTTTTGTTTGACAAGTTTACCACTTGGTTGGCCTTGCCTACTCCTGGGGCCTATGTTGCTATCCTTCCGCCCTCCCTTCCCATTTACATTTTCCTCATTTTGGTTAGCACTGTTGCCTTCAGTCTAAATAGTGAATTACCCTATATGTTCTGCTTTCAAAATGTCAAACCAGAGAGTGTGCCACATGTAGAGGGTGACCAACAGGCTGATACTAATTAGAATATTTATGATGTAGTAGGGAGATACCTAAGGGGGTTGTACATAGTAGAGAAAGGGGTCAGAGAGATGATTAATCTTCTCCCTGTATCAGAATATTTTATGTATTTTTCCATTTATTTATTTGATGTACAAGCTGCCTCAATCACCAACATGACTTTGGGCAACATATAATGCATTAAATATTTGCCTTGTGGTTAAAATCTCCCCTATAGACACCTAATATTTTAACTTTTCTGATCAAATACCAATTCCAGCATTCTGAACTCTTTCTCTACAAAAAGGGTTCCTTAACCTAATCACTCTATAAAGAGGCAAGGAATAGGACATTCTTTCAAATGAAGGTCTATGGAGATTCTCAATCATCCAGGTCATGGTTGTCCCAAAGGTGCTTTTTCAAGAGGCAACTGGACTTTCTGGTTTTTCTTTGAAAGCGTTTCACTTCTCATCCAAGAAGTTCAGAGCTAAAGAAGCTTCTTGGATGAGAAGCGAAATGTCTTCAAAGAAAAACCCAA
Organism: Thamnophis sirtalis; assembly: GCF_051295495.1. NCBI lineage: Eukaryota > Metazoa > Chordata > Lepidosauria > Squamata > Natricidae > Thamnophis > Thamnophis sirtalis. The sequence continues at coordinate 95,659,167 of NW_028261383.1, forward strand.
AAGTCCAGTTGCCTTTTGAAAAAGCATCTTTGGGATTGCAAATGAAAGCATGTCCAAAGTGAATAAGTTTTAAGAAAGAGATTGACTATGCCTGTAATTTTTCCAAATGAAAGATAGTTGTTTGGTGGAAGGAAAGCTATGTTGTGACCTACAGAGCTTCCCCTTCCCTTCATGTTCTCCTCTAAGACTAAACTAGTTTGAAGAGCTTTGGACTACACTTGTTTTCCAATTATATAAAAGGAAAACACTGAAAGCACCAGAGTGTGTCGATATAGAGGTTTTGTAGACCAGGGAGGAAAAAATTGCAACTGAAGTAGGAGAGCAGCTATCAGTTTAGGAGATGAAAGAGGTTTGGATTCACCAAGTCAACAGCAAAGAAGCTGAAAAGGGAAGCAGAGCTCAGCAGCCTGATTACCCCAGCAGAAATGCTGAGGGCTACAGCACCTTCCTTCTTCCACCTCAGCATTGACTGACAAACTACAAAGCCAATGCTTGAACAGCCTTTTAGTATCTTCATTTATGTAATGAAGTTTTATATTGTTGTCCATCTTATACCAAATTCTGGACACCTCCCAATCAAGAATTATAAAACAACATCAGTAGTAAACCCACATAAAAACCATATTAAAACCATAAACTTCAAAAACAAAACCTTATTGAATTGTGAGCCACCCAGTTAAACTTCCAACACACCATCGCCTCATCCTATCCAGTTTGGAACAGATAGTGGATGGTGGATATTGTTAAGAAGTAAGAGACTCACGGATGAAGGTGAATATACATGTCCCAGGATAATATTGCAGGATTCAATCTAGATTGGTCACCATAACCAGAGGTTTTGTCTTCTGAGCTTTCAGACTTGTGCTGGAGCTCATCCTCAAGGAACATCTCTGAGAGCTTCGGGCTATTCTATGGTATTTAAGAGTAAGAGACAAATGGAATTGGAAGCTCACAATCTGAGTCTCCTTGTTCGGGGTCTGGATTACTTCTCCAAAGGAACTCCTTATGTGTTTATGTTCACAACGCTAGCTACGGCTTTCATTTTCCACGGGTTTTGTTTTTTTTACAAATCCATATTTTGTTATTAGTTAAAAACATTGTTATTTTCATTTATTCATCTGATGCATCTAGCTGTCCAACTGATACATAACTCAGGATGGAGAACATGAAATTGAATTGTGAGCCACCCAGATATACAAATCAAATAAATAAATAAATAAAAACCTAACAATAAGGACTCAATAAAAACAGCACAGTAAAACTGTGTAAAAAGAAAAAAAACTCAAATAGAAACACATGAACATGTCAGCTATTTTCCTATCTGTGGTGTGTTTTCCTCTCTTTACACCTAGCACTTACAGACATCTCTTCCTGCAACTGGTTTGAGAAATTCTGCACCCAGATGGTTGCTCACAGTAGATTTCCTTCATCCCCTTCTTTGCAGATACTGGTTGGCCTCTTCCTCCATCTTTGGCCTCTATCTCAACAGGTCTTCCCTTTCAGGCAGTTGCTCTACAGCAGGTGTGTCAAACTCAAGGCCCGCATCTGCATCTGCTTAGATCTGGCCCACAGGGCCACCCTGGAAACAGCGAAGGACAGGCCCGCGGTGCCTCTGCCAGTGAAAATGGAGCACAGGAGGGCTGCACACAGCCCCCCAGGCTCTGTGTTCACTGGCAGAGTGCTCAGACCACCCCAGGCCTCCCCGACACGAGTGATGTCAAGCTGACCATGCTCACCCAGTTCTCCGAGGTCAAATAAAACCCTGATGGGCCCTCAATGAAATTGAGTTTTGACAGCCCTGGGCTAGAGCATAAATTATGTTTGCTTTCCTTTGGCTTCGTGTCTTTTCTGCTCCCTGCAGTCTTCCTGAGTGAACTACTCACTCATAAATACACTGGGCTTCTGGTCTTTAATTTTCCAATTAAAGAGAAAATAGGGCTGGTTTAAACCTCTTTGCTAGGTAACATCTCTGAATCTTAGGAAGGAAGGAGAAATGCCTGTCATTCAAGGCTGTGAATTTATCTTTTCATACATTTCAATTTTCTCTAAAGGAAAGGTATATGAAAAAAAATTCAATTTAAAATGTATTGAAATAATAATGCAAAATAGTGAAGTCATAAATATTCAGGAAATGTGATGATCGTATGACATCAGATAAACAGTAGAACTAATAATAATGACATAACAAGGGCTGTGTGGGAAGTATACTACTGTCCGAAAAATGCATTTAATTTTAAGTGGTTTTCAGCTGTAAAAGAGTTCTGTGTTTTTTAAAAGGAATGCAAAGTAAAAACATTAAAAATAACAATCCACCAAAGGGGAGAGAATCAAGCAAACAAAAGAGTAACAAAAAGCTTGCCTAGTAAAAATGTTAAGCTTTGAAAGCATAAGTCAGGAGAAGCAACTATCAGACTGTCTTAACAAAGAAACTTTGCACATCAATGCCAAATACAGCACCAGAAGAGGAGTTGAAGAGAAATCTTTAAGATACAAAATATAGAAATAACCCCTTTTTATTTTACAGCCAACAGTGATTTTTCCCCTTACCCTCAACATGCAATAAGATTATTGTTATGACTGTGGAATATAAGGTGAGATCAGATGAGAATGCAACCTGCACAGAAGTTAAATAGAACAAAAATCTGTGTTACAATTTATAATATAAAAATATTTCTGGGTTTAAAGGAGAGTATAGCAGAAATAGCACCTAGATGCATAAGAAAGAATTGTATTCCCAATTCAGAAATAAATTCAATCATTCTGCATTTTATCCCTTACGTATATCTATCACCAGCAATGTTCCCTCTAAGCTGTGCGGGTGTGCGGCCATCCACGTGGCAACAAAACACCGCACAGCAGTTTCCAACTGCCGCACAGTGGTTTTTGTGAGACACCTTCCATGATAATAGGAGAGGAGAGCCAGCCTGGAGACAGCAATCAGTTCTAGGTCCAAAAGGCAGAAAGTAGCTGAGAGAAGGGGCGTGGGGGTTGGGAGAAGGCATAGGATGGGCTCCCAGCAGCGGCTGGTCAGATTTGCCATTAGAGAGAGAGGGGGGGAGGGAGGGAGGGAGGGAGGGAGAGAGAGAGAGAGAGAGAGAGAGAGAGAGAGAGAGAGAGAGAAAACATGTGTATCCCTCCTTCCTTCAGCCCAACACTCCCCACTAGCATCCTGGCCAGATGAGAGGGACTGCAGAGGGTCTCCTCGAGTCTAGGGCAGCGAGTCATTCGATGGGAAAGTTACCTCTTGGGGAGACCCTCTGCAGTCCCTCTCGTCTAGCCGGGATGCCAGAGAGAGTGTTGGGCTGAAGGAAGGAGGGATTTATTCTCTCTCTCTCCCCCTCTCTCTCTCTCCCTCCCTCCCTCCCTCTGTCTCTCTCTGTCTTTCTCTCTCTCTCTCGGAGAGAGAGAGGGGGAGAGTTAGTTGGTGGGCAGACTTAGCACTTTTGTTAAGTTTGTTTCTCTGTGTGTTGTGTATATATACATGTCTCCATGGATGCAATTGTGCAAGCATTTTTTTTCCTCTTTAAAAGAATTTTTGGATTTCTCCTCACCAAACCTTTAAGACTCAAAGAGTTAGAGTTGAAGTATAAAGAGATTGTCAATCGCCATACTGTTAGATTAATAGGCAATTATGGACTATCTTGATTATATCCTCTTTAGAAAGAATATGCTACTGTATGGTTGAGAAAAAGATCAAACTTCATTCCATGGAGACCCAACAAAGTTCATAGAAAGGGTTGATTTCTACGATGGGCTTCTTGGGTCAACAGTGAATATCAGTTATCAAAAATGTAGGTAGAAATTTAACCAGGCAATAGGCAATTACAAAAAGGGAAGCCAACTTTCTGAATTCTGTTTCTTTGCACTTAGTGACTTAAAAATAGACTAATGTTCTGAAAACTTGACCTAAATTACTATATATTTTAAATAGCTGTAAAGCTATGCTGAAAAAGTCGTTCTCAAGGTATTGTGATAAATTCAATAAAAAGAAGGAAATTCTTGATGAACAAGGAGAAATGAGAATATTGGATAGCAAATGGACAAATAAAATTACCAATCAAAGAGAATATTTGCACCTCAGGGTTCAAATGAGATATTCTCTCTTCCCTTTTCCTCTTCCTCTCTTCTCTCTCTGTCTCTCTCATCCTCTTTCTCTTTGCCTCTCATCTCTTTCTCCTTCTTTTCCATTCTTCTGTCACTTTTTCTCTCCTTCTCCCTTCTCTCTCCTCTTTGTCTCTTTCTGTCTCTCTCACTCTCTTTCTCTTTGTCTCTCTTTCTGTCTCCTTCTTTTCCACTCTTCTGTCACTTTCTGTCTCCTTCTCTGTCTCTCTCAGTCTCTCTTCTCTCTTTTTTCTTCCTCCCTTCCTCTCTCCCACTCTTTTATCACTTTCTCTCTACCACACAACCTGTCCCTATACTTATCTTCGACTGATCATGTTTGCAATAATTTACCTTTTCTAAATAGGCGCAGTTCCCTTATCGGATCCCTTGCTCACTCAAACACACAAACACACAGACAGATACACACATATTCACGCATGCACAAAACCATTTTTCTCCATTCCAATTCGGATCCTATAAATCAATTGCTCTGTGAAACATCTGTGAAAAAAATTCAGGTGCTCAGGCATGAAAATGTGCCGCTCAAACACTATACTTTTCCCCACACATGAAAAAAAATTAAAGAGAACATTGATCACCAGTGTCTCATTGGACAATAAAGGACATAGTCAATGATGGCATCCACTTGGCCACTGTAGAAGGACAAAGATTTGGTTCCATCGGGGCTTTAAAGAATCTCCCTAGTGATCTGCTCAAGGCCTGGCCAGAACGAGAGCTATGTAAAAGCCCACAAAATGGAGCACTAGTAATCTACACCAGATGGTGGGAGATATTTTTTTGTTTATTAAAATAGAGAGAAGACTTTGATGACTGTATCACAAGGGCATCTCTACTGGCATCCCATTGAGAGAAATGATATCTAATATTTTCTCTGCTTCAAGAACTAAGCTCCCCTGTGGAAGAAAAGAGTACCGTATATGTTGGACGGTTACTATAGTGGCGGATAGATATGTCCCACATGCAAGTGTCCTATAAAATAGATGTATAGCTGTTTGAAAGAGATGCATTGTACTATTTGTTGGGCATCAATTGAACACCCACAAGGACAATTGCTAGGATAAATCATAAGCAAACAAAGAATTTGTTTGCTTTGCTTTTCACAATAATCAACCAATCCTTCCAATAATCTCTAAGACAATCTTGATGTGAGAGGTAAATGCAAGACATTGATATAAGTTACGATTGAGATTTTATATCCATTACGTAAATGGAAGAGAAGGCTTTGTCACTCCATAGTCAGTACAATATAACAAATGCAAAAACTGAATAAAAAAGGAATGAGTAAATAGCCACAGTGAGGCCTGAAGCAAGATGAATTTTGGTGCGCCAGTTTCATATTTATTGATTTTTTAAAAATTGCTGATGGATTATACAAGGCTGCTCGGCAGGCTGCATGTTGTATTGTATGGGGCTGTTTTGGGGTTTTCCAGTATCCTTCTACAAGCCTTGGTTAACTAAATAGTGTGCAGATCTGGGAATGCATTTTAGAGTTCTCAAAAGTTAGTTGTAGTAACAGTACTATTTTCTTGATCACTGAGCTTGCTGTGCTGATTTTTACCACTGACTATCTAGTTCAGGGGTGTCAAACTCAATTTTTTGAGGGCCACATCAGGTTGTGTTTGACCTCGGGGGGGGGGGCATGGCCAGAGGGGCACGGCCAGCTCAATGTCACTTGGGGATACCTGTGGTAGCCCAAGCACTCTGCCAATAAAAATGGACTCCCACGCTCCATTTCTGGCTACATCAGTCTCTTGCAATCCTCTGCCAGTGAAAACAGAGCTCAGGAGGTTGCAGAATCATGGCTACTAATGCTGTCTTTATTGTATGGTTACAGTAATTGAATCTGCTAGTCTGACTCCCCCTGCCTTTACTTTCCAAAGAACTAGGGAGGGTCTCTTCTGAGATGCTTTTTCCATCCACTTCCCATCTCTTCTTTGGCCACAGATTTCTTTCATCAGACCCTTATTTAGGCTGTGGTTCTTTCTCCTTTCTCCCAATGTTATTCTCACATCCCATTACATCATAATAATTTACTTGAGGCTCACAAATCTATGACTACATACAGAGACCCACAAACAGAACCTTCTACTAGCAGAATGAAAATAAGTTAGCGATGGATGGCTGAAATTGGCCTTACAAATGAGTTGTATGTTCTGCGCCAACATTTCCCTAAAGCCTTTTTGCAGCTGTCTGCAATTGCTATATGAATTTAGAAATAGCTGCACCAGTTCTGGACGTGGGTGCCGAATTGCTTTTGCGTAACCTTTGCTTAAAGCCATTGACTGCTATACTTGCTAACAAAAATGGGTTTGATGGGTAGGATCTCTGTTATATTCTGAGTCAAAAGGATTTGGAAGGGCTGCAGGGAGATTTGTCCACCTGAAAATACTACATCCCCACAGCAAGTTGTGTTGATATAGTGAGTAAGGAATTCACCTAGTTTTTTGTTGCTCACTCTAGGAATGTACTGAATTCTAAAAACCTTTGCATGCAATCAAACAACCACAGATTTTATTTTGTTTATATATCAGGCTCCCTCAAATTTGAAACACAGATGGCTAAAGTACAGCTGGTAGACTGGCAGCATCGTGCGTGCTGAGTCAAATTATAGCATTGAACCATGATGGCTTTACACACATGTAACAAATTAACTAATCCCAGACTGACATAACAAATTATACATGTGGTTAATTTATTCCCCGCAAAATAGCATCATTTACTGAAGAGCTGTGGTGGTGCCGTGGTTAGATTGCAGCATTGCAGGCTAATTCTGCTGATTGCCAACTGCCAGCAGTTCTCACTGGCTCAAGGTTGACTCAGCTTTCAATCCTTCTGAGGTTGATAAAATGAGGACCCAGATTGTTGGTGACAATATGCTGACTCTGCAAACCACAGAGAGGTTTAGAGGTTTTTTACAGTGCTATACAATGTATAGCACTGTAAAGCACTGTGAAATGGTATATAAATCTAAGTGCTAAGTGCTATTGCTGTCTTTTGGATATGCTGAATGATAGCTTGTTACTTGCTTAGGTGACTTCTTTGGGACAATTCCCCAAGAAGGAAACTTTCAGGTTATCAGCAAGTGAAACTACAGTATGAACAACCTCACTACTTTTCTCATGGTACATGCTTCTACAATATTCTTAACTATTCTTAACTCTTAATTTCTACCATCTCTAATATTGATTTTAAAATATTTAGATCAGTAGGTCGGCACTACCCTGCTCAGTGGACCTAAAAACCACTTACAAAACCATAGGTTCCAAGGCTGTTTTCTTGTTCAAACAGCATTTAAGCTTGAAGATTATTTGGCACACTGTGAATGGCAGTGAGCCCCAGATTTTAGTAGCCCAATTCAGGATAGTTGTTTCTTGTTTACTGCTGCTCTACCTAAATGGGCTGTAGAATTCACTGATTGTAGTGTTGGCTTTCCTGGTGGTAAGTCCGTCCCCTGGAAATTGGTGATGCACAAACTGTGGTCTACCATCTTTTCCTTAGACATATTCTCTTTCTAGGAATTACTTTTGTTTTAGTTTAACCATGACTCTTTCCCACTTTCTTCTCATTTGTATGACCACCTTCAACCTACGTAGTCAGAGAGAAGGACAGCATAGTTTTTCTGTGGCCTTATTCTGTTTGATAATTTTACAGGTGCCAGACAAAATTACTGTCCAAAGGTTTCTTACCCACTCTGCCAGGTACTGAAACACAGGGATAAGCTTTGTTTTTTTTCTTCCACCCTGTTTAGCCCCCAGCTGCCTTCTTCATACATAAGCAGAAAGAAGTATCAGCAAAAGTGCCTTTATGCATTGTCACAACTGCACAAAGCAAAACTAGACACTCTGTGGAGCCAACGCTTTGGTCACTGTTGGCTTATACCAACAGAATATGAAGAGGGGCATTTGAAAATTAGCTTGCCTCATAAAGGCATAGAGTATAAATATCAAAAAAGAAAATTGCCATGGGAGAAACAGAGAAAATTACTCACATTGAAAACAAAGATAAATGTGCTGCCTCTGTCTTTTGGTAGGAAACAATCACACTAAAAAGATTACAGATATCCATCAACAGATCATCTACACACTTTTTAATCTGATTTTTTTAAAACTACCAATAGCAATGCTTCTTGTCTTTGTTAGACAGAATGTAGTGGAATTTGCTGTTGGGGAATGAATCCTATCATAAGGCAGATTCTCTGGCAAATTTCATCATGATGGCAAGAAATAATAAGGCCCTTTTTATTATGTAGAACTGATTGTTAAGAATAGGGTGGGAAGTACAAGAAATTAATTTTGTTCTTTCCCATAAAAATAAACAAGCCAGGCTTTTCCATTAAAAAAAAAAGTTTATGAGCTTTCCATAAAAGAAATTGCACAAAACATAATCAACCAACTGCTGCAAATGAGGTGAAACAGACAGCAAATTTTAAATTCCCTTTTGAAATCTCTCTCTCTTCCAAGAAACTGTGATTTGCACACTTTATGGTCTCATCACAAGGTCAGTTTGACATTAGCCCAAACAAGTTAGTCATTTAACCTAATATTCTCTTCCTTCCTTCCCTGCCATTTAACATAAACACAAGAATTTCTCCTTGGTTTTAGCAGGGCTCCAGCTGAGCATGAATCCTGCACATAATGCAGAATAGGGCATTTTCTAATATTCTAATAAAACTCACTTAAGTCTCTAATTTGACTTGTATCCAATTCTCTGCCTCACTGTGCTGGAAAGGGCAAGATGTTCTTTCCAAAAAAGAGGCATTTTTAAATAACATGTTTCATGTTTGTTTATGCCACATATTGGTAAGGATAGTTAGACTGGATATAATGATCCTTACTGGTTGTCCCAATTATAGCTTTTTGAACAGCTGGTTGTATCTCAGGAAATGGTGATACAGTAGCTTGATACATACTTACTTCCATTAAAATAACAACTTGTTCTTTATGATAAAGTATGTGACATCCTTTGTAAACTTCAACAGATTTCAGCATTCCCACTTTTGTATGAGTGCTTTTCAGTGAGTTTCTCTAATTTTTCATTTCTCTCCTTTCTTATCCAATTGTTTTCCTTTCATTCGCATCATAAAGTAGTCCAGTATTCAAGCAATTCCACCTAACCTTTTCTCTGTGCTCATGGTTTCCCTTGTGAGGCAGGAATATGGAGAACTGTGTAACATTATGCCTCCACCCCCAAATCTTGCAGTTGGTTT